>NW_027097065.1:0-60000 GCF_019320115.1 Miscanthus floridulus | reverse complement strand
GCGGGTCCACCTGTCATCTTCCAAAGTCGACCAAAATCCAGTGTTAACAAATACTCTCAATATGATTTCAAATCCAGGATATTAAGGCACTTAGAATTTCAATCTGTAGATGGGTCAACAATTGCCAATAAATTCAAACTCAAATGATGATGAATTGTTGCTCAGAGTAACCAAAATGATGAAAAATTAGTTTGGTTTAAAACCAAAAGGGCATACCTTTTCATACAAACGTCTATATCCAGAGTGATATGATTTAGTGGCCATTCCTATGAATTACAGGCTTCCAGAATTTGCTAAGTTCACTGGTCAAGATAGCACAAGTATAATAGAACATGTCAGTCAATATCTTACTCAGTTGGGTGAAGCCTCTATTGAGGAAGCGCATCGAGTTTGTTTCATCTTTGTCCCTGTTATGACCAGCTTTCACTTGGTTTTCATCACTAGCGATTAATTCTATTGCCAATTGGAGTGATCTTGAAAAGAAATTTCATACATATTTCTACACTGGGACAGGGGAAAGAAAGATCACAGATTTGACAACTATAAAGCAATGAGCTAATGAGTCAGGTGATGAGTTCCTTCAGAGGTTCTGAGAAACAAGAAACTTATGCTTTTCATTGAATTTGACTGACGATCAGCTAGCTACGTTGGCCATTCAATGAATGTTGCCAACATGGAGAGAAAAGTTACTTGGGCCAGAATTTGACAATTTAGGTCAATTGGCTCAACGGGTGGTAGCACTTAATAGTCAATTCCAAAATATGCGCAGAGATACCCGATTCTAGAAGAATGCTACAATTGCTAAAGGTTATAATCCATATTTAGTCGATGATGATGATGAAGAATAGGAAATTGCCACAACTGAATGGAATTGGGGTAAAAAGATAGTAATTATTCTAAATCCTTGAGGAAAAGAAGTTGGAGTTATGATTTTGATATTATAAAAGCAGACAAACTTTTTTTTCTTGCTTGAGAAGGGACAGATTAAACTGCCTGCCAATCATGTTATATTACCTCCCGATCAATTGAAGAATAAGAAGTTTTGCAAGTACCGTAACACTACTTCTCATACAACTAATGATTGCAGGATTTTTTGACAGCATATTCAGAGAGCTATTCAACAAGGGAAGCTTAAATTTGATACAGCTCAAAAAATAAAAGTTGATAATCCTTTCCCAAAGGATCAGAATATGGTTGATGCTAAGTTGTTCAAAGGGAAAGCTAAAGTTTTAACGTTAGCCAGAGCAAGAGAAACTAGAACAGTTGATCCGAAGATGCAAATATCGGCTGATGAATATAGAGAAATCGAAAGGCGTCGTGATCAACAAAAGAGTCGATATGAGCAGGGAAAAACATAGAGAGATGGTACAATGAGACCATGTGTTACATCTCGAATTCTATTGAATAAATGACAATGATAGAAGGAGAAAGATTATCAGTGCTAGTTAGAAGAGAAGGAATATCAACGTCAACAAGAAGAAGAGAGATATGAAAGAGAACAAGCTAAGTCACATTGGAATTGCCCTTTCTTTAGACATTGTTGGAATGAATGTTTGAGATTGCCTACTAAAAATAATTGCCCAGAATATAGCGAACAATGTTAGGAGTTTAGGCAATCTCAAGTCAACCACCGGTCTATCCATGATCGAATTGAATATATCAAAGTAATGATGTGGATCGGCGTTTGAAAAATAGAAGCATTCATGATCAGCTTAGAAAGCGGGTTGTTGATCAGAACTGGGCCGATTATGAAGAAGAAGATGATGAAGAGTATGTTTGGCAGGAAGGACAATGGTGTCCAGGAGGTTTAACAAGAAGTCAGAAGAGAAGAGTACAACGCCTAAGGAGCAAAGAATTAGACCAGGCTCAAAAGTCTAGTAAACCGCAAGTATGGCGTGCTAAACAAAGAGCCAATAAGGGTCAACCATCGGCTAATATTGAAATGGCTTTTCTTTTACCATCTGAATTTAAAGCTCCAGTAGATCAAGAAGTTTATTCGGATTTTGATGAATCCGAGTATGAAGAGATGGCAGCCCAGTTGACATTAATACAACAAGCTATATTTGATAAACCAATTAAGCATCGGCATTTGAAGGCTTTATATGTGAAAGGTTTTGTCGATGGGAAGCCGATGAGTAAAATGTTGGTTGATGGAGGTGCTTCTATTAATCTGATGCCTTATACTACTTTTCGCAAGCTTGGTAAAGGACCAGAAGATCTGATTGAAATTGACATGATGCTTAAGGATTTTGGGGGTAATGCGTCCACGACTAGGGGCAATCAATGTTGAATTGACAATTAAAAGCAAGACTTTGCTCACTACATTCTTTGTCATTAATAGAAAGGTTTCATAAAGTTTACTCTTTGGTCGTGATTGGATTCATACCAATTGTTATGTACCATCAACTATGCATCAATGCTTGATTCAGCGGCATGGAGACAATGTTGAGCTAGTTCATGCTGATGATTCTGTGAGTATAGCAACAGTTGATCCAATGTATTGGGAACTAGAAGATTTTGAGTGTTTTTCTGGCAAGCGATGGGAAGAAGGCATCATTAGGATCAATGATAAAGGCCAACAGCTGATCCAAGCAGTTGGCTCTAAAAAATTATTTTAATGGATAATCCAATAGATGGTAAAGATGGTAAACTAGAACATGGCTTTACGTCGGCCGATAAGTTAGAAGAAATAGATATTAGTCCTAGAGATAGGCCTAGACTGACGTATGTAAGTGCTAAATTAAATCCTGAGCATAAACAAGAATTGATAGATTTGTTAAAGAAATTTAAAGATTGTTTTGCTTAGGAATATTATGAAATGCCTGGTTTAGATCGATCAATTATTGAACATCGGTTGCCAATCAAACCTAGATATCGGCCATTTAAACAAGCTCCAAGAGATTTAATCCAAATGTTCTTGATGATATCAAGGAGACTGAAAGATTACTAGAAGCAAAATTTATTCGACCTGGCTGATATGCAGAGTGGATATCGAGTGTAGTTCCTGTGTATAAGAAAAATGGGAAGTTAAGAGTTTGTATTGATTTCAGAGATTTGAACAAGGCTACACCGATGGATGGTTATCCGATGCCAATAGCTGATATGTTGGTAGATGCAGTGGTCGGGCAAAAGGTAATTAGTTTTATGGATGGTAATGCAGGTTATATTCAAATTTTTATGGCTGAAGAAGACATAGCAAAAATAGCCTTTAGGTGCCCCAGCGCAATCGGCTTATTTGAATGGGTTGTGATAACTTTTGGATTGAAGAATGCTGGTGCGACTTATCAGAGGGCAATGAATTATATTTTCCATAAGTTGATCGGCAAGATTGTTGAAATCTATATTGATGATGTAGTGGTGAAATCCAAAGGGTACAAAGAACATCTGGCTGATCTACGGGAGACTTTGGAGTGCACAAGAAAACATGGTTTAAAGATGAATCCTAATAAGTGTGCCTTTGGCAGCTGGACATTTTTTGGGTTTTATGGTCCATGAGAGAGGAATTGAGATTGGTCAGAAAAGTATGAAAGCAATTGATGAGGCAGTACCTCCAACTAGGGACAAAAATGGCACGGATATTTTCCAACCGTATTCGAGTCCAAATCCGTTTAGAGGGGTTCAGATCTGTCCATATCTGAGTCCAGATATTCAACATCCAATACCATATCCATATCCGAATACTCAAATCACATATTTATGATGTCGACATCCGATCGTATCCTATCCAATATGGATGACACTATCCGTATTCGAATCCGAATCCAACCAGAAATATGAAAACAAATATAATACCGGTGATATCCGTCCGTATCCGATCTGTTTTCATCCCTACCTCCAACTAATAAAATAAAATTACAATCTCTACTTGGTAAGATTATTTTCATCAGAAGATTTATTTCAAATATGTCAGAAAGGATTCTGCCATTTTCTCCTTTGTTGAAGTTGAAAATGATCAAGAATTTAAATGGGGTGATGTGCAATAAAAAGCGTTTGAGGAGATAAAAGAGTATATGAAATCTCCACCTGTGTTGGTTTCTCCTTAGCAAGGTAGGCCTTTTAAGTTGTACGTGTCGGCCGATAGCCAGAAACAAGATATTCTCCTATTGAAAAGTTATGCTTATGCTTATATTTCTCCTGCACTAAGTTACGACATTATTTATTTTTGGCTGAGTGTACAGTTGTGTCTAAAGCTGATGTGATCAAACACATGTTGTCAATGCCGATATTAAATGGGAGAATGGGAAAGTGGATTCTTGTATTATCAGAATTTGATTTGAGGTATGAATCGGCTAAAGCAGTCAAAGGACAAGTGATGGCCGATTTTATTACCCAACATCATAAACTAAGCATTAGCTGTGTCGAACCTATGCCTTGGACATTTTTCTTTGATGTATCATTGTGCAAGCAAGGGGGTGGCATTGGTATTGTTATTATTTCACCTCGGGGGGCAAGTTTTGAGTTTGCCTTTCAAACCAAACCAATGACCACCAATAATCAAGCAGAATATGAAGTTATTCTTAAGGGACTTCAACTTCTTTAGGAAGTAAAGGCTGAGTCAATTGAAATATTTGGAGATTCATAGCCAGTTATTAATCAGTTGATCGGCATGTATGAATGTAAAGATGATATTCTGAGGGGTTACCATGATGAATGTCGAAAGTTACTTAAGGGGGTTTCCCCTTACTTCTCTTCAGCATATTCCGAGAGCATAGAATCAAGAGGCCAATCAGTTAGCTTAGAATGCATTAGGCTATCGAGTGTTCTAAGAAATCTTAAGTAGTGAGACCTTGGCTAATTATTGGAGAGTTGAAATAGCCGATTACCTCAAGAATCCATCACAGAAGGTTACCAGAAAATTGAGATATAAATCGACTAAGTATATTTTATTAGATGATCAGTTGTATTATAAAATAGTCGATGGAGTTTTGCTTAAATGTTTAAGTCAAGAAGAAGCAAAAGTATTGATGGGGGAAGTACATGAAGGAATATGCGGAGCTCATCAATCGGCTTATAAAATAAAATGGATTATTCGTAGGTCTGGATATTTTTGGCCATCAATATTAGAAGATTGTTTTGAATATTACAAGGGGTGTTAGGATTATCAACATTTTGGTAATGTTTAGAAATCGACTGCATCAGCTATGAACCCAATAATTAAGCCATGGCCATTTTGAGGCTGGGGAATTGACTTAATTAGCTAGATTTTTCCACCTTCAAGTAGAGGGCACAAGTTTGTATTGGTAGCAACAGATTATTTTACTAAGTCGATCGAGACGATTCCTTTGAAAATAGTAACTTCAAAGAATATGGTTGATTTTGTTAGGGAGCATATTGTTTATCGTTTTGGGATTCCTCAAACCATTACTACTGATGAAGGGACAATTTTCACATCAGAGGAATTCAGAGATTTTGCTGCCAGTATAGGAATTAAATTGCTAAATTCTTCTCCATATTATGCTCAAGCTAATGGCCAGGCAGAGGCATCCAATCAAATTTTGATTAAGTTGATTAAGAAGAAAATTGAAGAGCAACCAAGGAAGTGGCACTTAACACTTAATGAAGCATTGTGGGCATATAGGATGGTTTGCCACGGATCGATTAAATCATCACCTTACGAGTTAGTATATGGGCATAATGCAGTTCTTCCTTGAGAGATTCAGACTGGATCAAGACGTGTTATATTGCAAAATGATTTGACAGCCGAAGTCTATAAAAACCTTATAATGGATGATTTGGAGGACTTAAGTTGTCATCAGCTGCGCGCTCTTAAGAATATTGAGGCCAATAAATTAAGGGTTGCAAGGCATTATAATTAAGGGTTGCAAAGGAGAGTTAGTTTGGAAAGTAAGATTGCCGATTGGGTCTAAAGACAGCAGGTTTAGCAAATGATCACCAAATTGGGAAGGTCCTTATCAGATTAAACATTGTGTGCCAGGCAATGCTTATATTTTGGAAATGCTAGGAGGGGAAGAGGAGTTTGATAGAGCAATCAATGAAAAATTCCTAAAGAAGTATTATCCTAGCGTTTGGATTAATACTTGATAGCTGATTTGTTTAGTCGTCGGCTCTAATAGCTGGTACAAGGAGGGTATCGCCTTTAGTTCAAAAATTAGCCCTAAGGGGAAAAGTTGATATGATATGTATCGTCTATAGAGCAAAAAATACACAAAGACAATCAGATTTATATTTCAGCAGATTCAGAAATGCATTCATATAGAGAAGCAGAAATTTTATTCATTGATAGTTTGTTCCTAGTACAAACTAATCAAAAAACTTTATTAATCACATCATGGGCGGATGTAATGTCCATGATGGCCGCAATAGCATCGTCGAAGTCCTCGATCAACTCCTCATGCATGTCGGGGTCGTCGGCCATCGGGAAGCCCGGCTCCATGGTGCGGAGCTCATGCCCGATCTAGACCTATGCCGTGGCGGACGCCATGGAGGGCGATCTCCTAGGCGCGCACTGGGACATCGTGCAGGCGGTTGATGAGTAAGGGGACACAGGCATTCACGGCCGTCGTAGTCACGTTCGCCGCCAGTTGGAGGTTCTCCAACTGCATCGTTAGGGCTAGTAATCATAGAAACAAAGAAACTGTCAAGACAAAGGTAGAGAAAATAAGAATAGAGGTTTTCTTAAAATCCATCTTACCCACCACCATGGCGTCGGACTCAACCAACCGCGCCCGGGTGGTGTTGGTTTCTTCCTCGATGACGAGGAGGGCAGCTTGAGAGACCTCAAGGCAGATCTCAAGCTGACCGTTCTCCCAAGTTGCCTCGGAGTAATGGTCCTTGGCCGCACTCCATTCTTGGAGGAAGCACCAGGTGTCATCACCGGTGTAGGAGTCGTAGGAGTCCAATGATGAATCTAGCACGAGGATGGCGGCGGATGCGGCATTAGAGGGCTCGCCGGCCTTGAAAGGAGGAGGAGGAAGCCTGTTGTTCAAGACAAACCTGTAGACATGTCAAAAGGTGATCTATTGATAGGAGTAGGAGTCATTTGGTCCTACCTCATGTGGTGGAGTCACTGGCTCACCGGCATCTCCTCCTCTGGAAGATCTTCTGCTGCGCGCTTACCACGGTTGTCCTCGCCTGCCATGGGTGCTGTTAGATCTTGGGAGGAGAAGAGTAAACTGCTACAGGGTCTATGAAGATGGAAGGAGGCAAGAGAATGAGAGCAGTTGCAAATGTAGATGTGTTTGAGGCCGAAGCCCTTGGCGGCTATTTATAGCCACGAAGGCGAGATGGTAGATATCTTGGGACGTGTGAAAGCAACCCCAATTAATAGAAGGGAAAGCGTCACTTCATTAATACCGAGGGGAATGCGGCTTTGATAACTGCAAAGGAATTCAAAGGGTTTTGTGATAAAAGTCATTTTCAGATTCAGTTAGGTCAGAGTAAAGTCAGAAATCGGAAATCAGCTAATTTAAATCAGCTCTTCTAGTCGAACCAAAAAGTACAGTTATCATCAGGTTTATGTGCTACAGATACTAGAATGTAAACTACAAGTTAAGAGCATCATGAATTACTCGTAGTGCTTTTAACCAAATAGCATCAACTTCTACAATTTGTTGTTTATCTTCTTCGGCAGATCTGGGAATGCTCTCAAGGCTGCTGCGAATAACTTTGCCTTCTTTGACCTTGGTCAGCATTTCTTGTTTTTTCTGTTTGATAGCATTGGGGATCTAAGTCAAGTGGGACTCATAACGTTCGATGGTGGCTTTCACACTTTCCAGTTCTTTTTCAAGCTCAGCATGCCTAACTCTCAGTTGATTTAGTTCTGGTTCAATTTTCGAAGAAGAATTCTTCAAATTGTCGATCAAATGTGCTAATTCTTTAGCTTCCTGTTTGTTAGAATTCTTTTTGGCCATCAAAGCTTCATGGTCAATCAGATTTCTTTGAGCCTTTTTCACCTTGGGAGCTTGGTCTTTGATATTGGATATAGGTATCAAGGCCCCAGCAAGATTTGAGGGCAGATTATTCTTGATGACTAAGAAGATTCTTCTCATTGGGTCTGCATTCTGGACCAAATCGGCTATATTTCCCTCGAGCATTGGCAGCATGTCTTTTAGCTGATTTTTTGTCTCATCTGATAAAGTCTCTTGGGAAGAAATGGATGATGAGCTAATTTCACTTTCATCTATGTATTCTTCAAAGTTGAAGAAGTAGCTTAGAGCTGGAGAATTAAGTGCCTATAAATGAACAAAAGAAATTTTATTAGAAGTGGCAAATGGGTTGACAATGAGATGAATGGTGAGGGGAACACAACACCTTTTCTAGAAGAAGCTCTAGCTAAGGAGAAGGAACATCTAATGATATGCTAACATCTTTTTTAACATTTGGTTGAATCGGCTCTAGATTTTCAATGCTAGTGTCTATAGGCATCAAGAAGTTTTTTTGGTTTATATTTGTTATAGAAGGACAAAAATGAGCATATGAATTTCTTACCATTGACTGTTTCCTGAGTTGGAGAATCAATGGTTTTGGTATCAGCATTAACAAGATCATTTTCAACTATTGGATTATTAGACCTTTGCTCTTGTGTAGATGTTTTCTCAAGTGGTGTCTGATAGAGGAGAATGATTAGAGAAGAGTAAGGATTGCATAAGATTAAAAGGCTTGAGGAGATACCTTGGTAGCATTAGGAGGTGAAGTAGAGTTTCTCATCTTCTGCTATTTTGGGTTTGTCAGAAGCATCGGTCATTTCAATTGTAATCGGCTTCTTAGGAGGATTAGCCGATGAGAGGTTGGTAGACGCCGATTCAAACGCCTAGGACAACAATTCGGCACCCAAGGTAGATTGGGATGCAATAGTCGATGGCTACAAGAAAGGGATTGAATTAGAAGTTGGATGTCATCTTAAGAGAGAAGATAAGTAAAGTTACCTGAGCAATTGATGATTTTGTTCTGCGAAGTCTCTTCCCAGTGGTGGTTTTCTGAGTTACACTTTGGGTTACCTTACGTTTTAGAGACTGGTATGTGAGTATTGTTGGGGCAGCTAGGGTTTTCATCAACTTTTTTAGAGTGGGTGGAGTTGATCCCATTCTTAAGGCTGGACATGGTGGATAATATTCTATGAGATGCCCTTTTCTGTCCATGCTTGGAGGATAAAATTCGGTATCCTACAAAAGAGTTTGTTAGATGAATTGATAGGAGAACTTGTTAGATAATCCCTTCAAAAGAAAAAAAGAGTAGTAAATTACCTCACTATCAGAAGTAAATTCTTCATCCAGGGCTAAACAGTTGGGATGAATTGGACTTCAAAAGAGGTGAGAGTGCCAATCTTGCCACGAGGAATCAAACAAATTTGAGGAGAAGGTAGCTCTTGTCCATTCATGTAGGCAAAGAGAAGGAAGGTTTGGTCCTAGTTGAAAAACTCTAAAAGCTTTCATCATCTCACTGATACCTTCTCTTGGCTTTAGAGTGTTCCTAAAGAATAGCCGAGGAGGTAGTTGACCAAAGCCAAATTAACGGGCCACAAAAGAAGGATTATAGAATTTATAAGTTGGGAGGTCATTTGGGAGAAAAGAACTAGTAGCCATTTTGCCATGGCCATGGCGAAATTTGGCTGGCAGTACATAGGGTTTGATAATACAACTAAAAATTGCAGCAGCTGTTTCATCTGAGCAACCTGTTTCAAACCGAAATTTGACTGGCAGAACTAGTTCATTGTCTTCATCCTCATCATAAGGCAGCCAAGTCAAGATGTTTGCATCAAACCCTCTAAAAAATTCTTGAAAAGGTGGCCTATATCAACAGCAATTGTTATGGCTGATGCAGCTTCACTATAATTCATACACTATCGAGTTCTTCCTTATTTTCTTTTATAATCTTTAGCAAAGTTGAAAGAAGGGAAGCTCAGATTCTTAAGATTGGGTCTTACAATTTTATGCATGTACAGATTCAGCCATAATTGTATTAACTACCAAGGGTCACTCATGGTATGCACTGGTTCATTTTTTAGTAATTGAACAGATACTTGGTGCATCAGGTGATAAGCAGACCCCTACAGATATTTTTCGAGGGGGATTTCATTGCTGGCTGCTGGACGTTCTACCATGTATTTATGATTATAAGTTGGTCCACAAGATGACCCACAAAAGATGATTTTTTCCAGCCACATGTTTAGGAAAGCTACATGCTCTCTTTCATCAACGATCGATTCATTCCCAATATGGTTCAGAATATAGCTTGTCCATCCTGTGTAGTCTAATATTTTAGCTAATTTTTTGGACCCAGCACTTAAGAAATCATAGGATTGCATTGATTCTATTATTCTAAGGCCGGTCAACATGTAAATATCGACCAAAGTGATGGTCATTGGACCGTGACAAAAAAACAAAAGCATTCAAAGTATTGGACCAAAAGTAAGATGCAGAAATCAGAAGTGAGTCATTCCTCTCTATTTCAGACAGTGAGAGTGTCAGGTATTGATTCAAGTCATAAATTTCCCAATCTCTAGCCTTTTTCTCTGATACCCAACGGAATCAATCCCTCCATCCCTTAGGCATTTTAGGCCAGTTTCTAAATAGAGTTTTTGGTGTTCTAAGAAGACAAATCTACTATAGATTGTCTGAAGGGGATTTGGTTGGTTTCTTGATTGATGAAATTAGATGGATCAGGATCACCCATGGGTCCAAGATAATAGGCATTAGGAACAACAGCTGATGGAATTAGAATTTCGTTCTTCATTTCCTAGAAACCAGTTGGGATGAATTTAAGAAAAAGAAAAATACAGAGTAGCGGCTAACACTTGAAAGGTAGAAGTTTGATGGCATACCTCAAGAACATGGTCGTTGGTTGCCATTGTAGCCAAAATGGATCTAAATCCGAGGAAGGTTACTTGAACGACAGTTTGGTAGAATAGAGGATTTGCTAGGGTTAAGGCTTTGGCGGTGGCGGCTTTGACTATTGAAGTTTGCTCGAGAAAGAAGGGAAAAGTAAGTAGGCCGAGCAAGCTGGAAATGATATTATTGGGGTATTATATAGAATTTAGCCCGAGAGATCAGGAGCCATACATTTATTTTGGAATGAGCGGTTGCAACGCGGTGAACAGATGAATAGGAATTTTAGAACAAAATTATTTTTATCCAAAAATTGGGGGGCATGTATTTACACAAAATTTGGGAAGAGGAACGCAGGAACTCGAAGCTTCTAGGATTGTGTCATCAAGGAATCGATTATATGTGAATCGGTATAAGATGATTTAGATGTGATGTCAGAATCGGCTATTTTACGGATGACGTCAGCAGACGGCATCAATGGGTTATGCTTGAGTGGCGCCAGGAAGATGTGTCGGACTCTACAAATAAGGAAAACTGAGGTCCAGGTTATTATTAAGTTAGGAAGTTTTCTTTTATTTCCAAGAATTACAATGAGTCGTATTTAAGTATGATTCATGTTTAGGTTCTAGGTATAACTATTAGACCCTAGTTATTGTAAAAAGAATGAACATTCAATCAATATAATTTTTCTGGCTTTCACCATCTTATTAGGAGTAGGAGTACTGTAGATCTCGGCGAGTTCTTTAGCAAACAGAGCTGTATCGACTGATCGACCTCCAGCTTGCTTGTGAGTACCATCATGACTTGTTGTGCTTGTAAAGCTCCATCAGCTGATTGATCTTTTATGAGCCATAATATAAGTTAGTTATCGATCTGTATCGTAGTTTGTAAGGCTGCATCAGCTGATTGATCTCTTACGAATTATAATATAGTTCAAAGTTATTGATCTTGTGTTAAATAACTTGTTGTTTAATACAAAATCACCAGTTATCGAATCTGCTAAGATTAGTAAGATTTTCCTTACTGTTTTTGGTTGATTCACCAGTTATCGATCTTGCTATAATTAATGTTTTATTAATTATAACAAAATCACCTGATTGAGATAGAGATAGATCGGCATCATATCATTTTAATTGGTCATCCTTTGATCTGTTCATACTTCAAATCTTATAATTGATGGCTTAATTCCGCTAGATCGGCTGTTTTATCTCTATTTCAGTCAAACATAGTATGTATCCAAAGACATGTTTCAATCTTGAATAAACTCACTAGTTAATGAGATCTAATCTAATAATACTACCATAGCTGTATCGATCCAGTCAAACCTCACTGGTAAGACTTCAGATTAGAAATTATCGATTTGTGGTCTTCTTCGTGATCAAGATATGTACTCTATTTGATTACTACGACTGCATCGGCTATTTTAGCCAATTTGCCTATACCCTCACGCATATAGCATATTTTCATGAATCTATCAACATATAGATGGTTTTATAAATTCTTTGACTTTAGTTAATTATCATTATCATAGCTGCATCAATCCGATTAAACCTCACTATTGATGATAATAGATTAGACTCAAAACTATTTGTAGAATCATTTATATTAGACAGTCGATTTGTTTGCATATTATAATCTTTTCATCAAACTTGTCGGCTCGACGCTTTATATCAATCATGTTCCATGATGCTTTCTGATGTTCCATGAGTATTGGTTATTTTTATTCATATCATTATTATTTAATATTAGTCGATAATCATTGATTTAAAGATCTTCGTTTCATGGATACACTGGATATCAACTATTTAGTCGTTAGCCTCATTGAATCGGCAATCTAGCCGTACATTTGGAACTGTTTGGTGCAACACCGACATGTTCCACCTTAAATTACTGATAAGATTTTCTCTCCTTGTCAATTGCAGGTTAAATTGACTGGCACGTCGTTAGGTTTTCAGAATCGACTGGTTTTGTGTTGAAGCCAAGCAGATCTCTGGTTTCGTTCCATTCAGATCTTCTGGCTTACTGTGTGTTGATCACATCGTCACATTTTTGTGTCAACACCATCTTCACCATGCTCAAGATGGCATGTGAGGCTACCAAACCGAGCTAAAGCATAACACCTTTTCTTAACCCGATTTCGCAAAATAAATTACCAAACATGGTATTGTCTAGCTGTCTATATACTTAAAAATCTTCTAAGTCTATGAGCTGAATTTGATTCCAAATTGCATTTCTAGGATATTAGAAATGTTGGCTAGCAATGTTATTTTCAACGGCAAGGATTTCATTGTCATCTACAAAGTCCATATTCCAACTTTATTTAAGCGCCACATATATGTTCTATAGTATTTTTGTTCAATAAAAATTAGTTTTAAACCCTACTTGATACATATGAGTTATGGAATAGCTTATCATTTAATATTTTTATTGATCATCTTAAGTTAAAAAAATATTATCTACACCTTCCATCATATGCATTATCACATAAACATGATGCACATGACATGGTTTGGTAATTTGTTTAGGGCGTAACATGTTACACTCGTGAGGCACATATGGAAGCTGGTGAGGCGTCAAGATATTTTCACAAATAGAAATAGATCGATATATCGTGATGGACTGGACTACAGGATATGCTGGTGCATACCTAGCATACCCTGTAGATCTGCCCCTGACCGTAAAGGCCACTGCGGAAGACTAATCGCGTAAAGGAGATGCTACACTCACATAGTTATGCACCTAATTCAGGATTGCCATAGTATTAATCGAAGAACAAATTTGAACAAATCAGATTTCCATGGACATAAAAGGACGAAGCCAATCAAACCATTCAGACCAATCTGATCCATCTAAATAATAATGGATTTGAACAAGGATGGATCAAGTCAAATTGAAGGAGGAAGAGGTGGAAGGTGGCCTGTGCCGGCACATTGAGAGCAGAAATGTTGGCGTCGATGTTCATGGTGAGGCCAAGAAGAAAGAGTCTTAGATGCACTGCTGCACGGCAAAGATGTTGCCCTCGCATGGTGAGAGAGGTGACAGCCACCTCGCTAGCTCCGCATCAAGGCCCCAGCCATCGTGTGGCATCTTTGGCAGTGGCTTATCTAGAATTTTACCTAAGGGTATGCCACACAAAAATATTCATATACAAATTGATAAACTCATTTACCAATTCTGTAGAAGATCACAAAATTTGTAGCATAATTCCATATACATGCACTAAATAATAGTATACATGCACTAAATAATATGATAAATCTTAAATTTAAAGATTAAGTTGGAAGCTTCCACATATTACAATATAAATAGTTTAATACCATGCTGATAATTTAAAATGAGGCATGAAAGAGAATACAAACTTACAATGGTATTTGTCTAACATTTTAAGTTGACGCTTTCTAAGAGATATCAAATATGATTGTCTTGATTATTATAGAAAAAAAATAGAAGTAATATCTTCACTTCTCCTCATAACTGGACAATTTAAAAAAAAAAGCAATGCAAAACACATGCGATCGGGATGATAGAATCATATTTCATAGAATCACATGATGTAGTCTGCTACGATTATAAAACATACATGATATGAATATCTGATACTATCTTTTGGTGATATACATAAATATATAAACATGATGTTGTCTTTTGGTGATATACACAAATCACAAGCATGATGTAGTCTTCAGATTTATTCGAACTTGTGTATCCAAATTTTTTTTTTATCTCAAATCATTCAAAATCTAGTCATCATGTGGATGGGAAACGTAGACTGGAAAACGTGGCACACACTACGGGGTACGCGTTCGTGGAGTCCTGGACTCATCCAACACGGCTTGACAGTTCAAGCCGAGCGGAGCCCGGAGCACAACTGCACAACCGCCGCGGGCCACAGCTCCCACAAAACACTAGCCCGGCACGCTACGCTCACCGCCGTACCGTTCCACGCGGCCTCCCCAACCAACCCTATCGCCCGGCGACCGGGACGACCGCGGATGGACCACCTCGTCGCCTTCTCCCGCCGCCGCCGCCGCTGGATCCTCCTCGCCGCGGCCGGCGCCGCGGCGGCCGTTGGCGCGTACAAGATCTACCACCACCCGGCCGTCGCGGAGCGGCGGCGCCGCCTTGTGCGCCTCGCCGCTGCCATCGCGGCCTTCGCTGACGCCACCGCGTCGTCCGCCGACACCGCGGCGCTGGTGGCCTCCGATCTGGCCGACTTCGTCCGATCCGACGCGGACGAGGTCCCCCGCAGCGTCAAGCAGCTGGCCAAGCTCGCTGCCTCCCCTGAGGTCTCCGCCACCGTCTCCACCCTGTCCGAGGCGGTGACCTCCGGGATGCTTCGCGGCGCGGGATCCTCTAGCTCCGGGCCCGGATCCGGCGGTACCGTGGCCCTCTCCGATCGTCTCGTAGACAAGCTCTTCTCCGATTCAGGCGAGCGCCTCGCGGCCGCGGTTGCCGGGAGCTTCGCCCGCCATCTCGTGCTCGCCTTTTACGCCGCTCCTTCACCTCAGGGGGAGGCGTCCTCCTCCCCGACGATGTGGGTCAACGTGGTTGCGACTGGAAAGTGCCGGAAGGCGATAAGCAACTGGGTTGAGGTCTTTGTGGGCACCGCTGTGAGGGAGTTCATTGACAAGACCATCCACATCAACACCTACGAGCAGCTCTTCGAAGGCCTCACCAATCCGAAACATGATGCCAAGGTCAAGGAATTGCTTGTTTCAGTGTGCAATGGTGCGGTTGAGACTTTGGTGAAGACCACTCACCATGCCCTGTACACTACTAATGGCAAATTGGATGCAAATGGTAGTGGTAGTGGCAGTGGTAATGGCAATGGCAATGGAGTTGGGGAAGGGTGGGTGGAGACGGTGTCGAGCACATTGGCAGTTCCTAGCAACAGGAAGTTTGTGCTCGATGTTACAGGGAGGGTCACATTTGAGACAGTGAGGTCATTTCTGGAGTTTGTTCTTTGGAAGCTGCAGGATGGGGCAAGGAAGGGCAGTGACTCTGTTGTTGACAGTGGGCTGCGTGTCTTGAGGTATATGAGCGATAAGTCCATGGTTATCGCTACGATCTGCATTACATTGTGCTTGCATGTGTTGAATGGGACTAGGCTCTTGGTAACAGCTTGAGAGTTTGCTTGTTTGGCTTTCCTAATTGAGCACATTTGTTTGTATAAAACTGTAGGAATCATACTGAAACTGTAAATCCAAAAAGAGTGGAAGAAGATAAATTGTGCTGCAAGATTCTGTTATGCCTGTATGCTTGAGATTGGTCTACACGGCTGTAGTGAGAGAGTTGTTGAACTGGAGTACTACCTGTTGGCAACCTTATTTATGGGACTAATTGGCACTTAGATGCCTGCTGTCATTGAAGCTTTGTTTTTTTTACCAGTATAGCATCACTAATATTGTGGGGGTCGAGTTGATCCACTAAAATGTGTGCTTTTGTATCTCTTGTCATCAATGATGTAAAGCAGAGCTTGCCCACGTGATTATTGAATTATGTAAGATCTCAACTTTGGTTTCTATTATTTGAGTTATTTACTCGCTATCTCACTATAAGATTTATTTAGCGTGTTGATCGATGAAATGGTATCTTATTGTCTTGATATCAACTTCTGAAGTATTCACAGATCCTAGTCACACCAACTTGATATTCATCTCTGTTTTTTCTTCTTTAAGGGAAGCAGGAGCACTGCTCGCTCCTTTACTTGTTACTCGTCTTGATCTTTATTTCGCAACATTCATAAATCCTAGTCAGCTAAGTCATCATTTATATGGTGTGATATACCAGTCTAGACTCTGGTGACTTGGTGAATCTGATGCTCACTTGCTCTACATGTGTATGTGTATTCCAGAGATGAGTAATTTTTGGACCTTGTTCCTCCATCTTAGTCTGATAGTGTCATTCACTTGAGTTTACATTCAGACTTACTTTTGGTTGGTTGGTGCATTCCATTTGCTACTACTCATAATTTTCTCTCCTTATTATTGACACGGAATTTCACGATCTGACTGTTCACGCTTCATACTTCGCCAGAACTAAATTAGTGCCATATTTATGATATGATCTGGCAATGTATAAATCGGTGGCCTGGTTGTGTTGATATGCAAATGTGTTACAAATGTTAAAAGTTATTAATTTATTCGATCTGAGCTCAAGACGTCACTTTGAATTTTGAATGCCAGTTATAGCTTGCTTAATTGAACATTTTTCTGTTTCACTGTGCATCTTTACCGGGCTACCGCGTCTGTTATTTTTCCTGGGTCCACTAGACAACTACATCTGCGGGGATGGGCCAAATAGATACGGAGGTTTTGGTGGCGGGGGCCAAGGCAAAAGCAGCCTCGGGCCAGGCTTAATTCCAGGCCATCCATTGCAGATATTTTTAGGGCATGCCTTAAAATGGGCCTCCATAAAGGCAATGGGGCCCTGTTCTGATCAGAAAGTTATTTTTAGGGTGTGCTTGGAAATGGGCCTCCAAAAAGACAATGGGGCCCTGTTCTGATCAGAAACTTTAGGCCTCCAGCATCGACATTGACTTATCAAAGACACCGTGAACGGGTGAACAGTAAACACCAACATTTGCTGTACCTCGTGTGAGAGTTAGCTTTGACACCTTGTGTGAGAGTTGTTGTATGTTTTCCTTTTCCGATCCGAGGTTTTTTTTTGCAACAATGGGCTGTATTCATTGATCAATATCTGAATTACAATCAGCAGCCATCAAGGCCGAGACACAGTCCGGTGCAAATTGCCACCACCCGACCTGTGTTTCGCTCGTGACCTGTTTCGCAACAACATGAGCTACTTTGTTACAAGTTCTACTGACGAAAGAAGACTTGAACCCATAAAACAAAGAGCTCAACTCCCGGATTTCCTTCATAATCGTCACCACGCTGGAGCGTTGTTTCTCACCCACTGACCACAGCTTCAAAAGCTCCTGACAGTCAGTTTCCAGCCATACCCGCTGGACACCCACCTGTTGCGTCAACACCAGTCCGTCGCGACAGGCTAAGGCGTCCAGACAGTTTCCGTACCACTTGGCGCTGCATCTAACCAAGTCACCATTTTCATTCCGAAGCACGACGGCACCTGATGCTCCCTTCCAATGCTCATAGAAAGCGCCGTCAGTATTAAGAGAAGCAAGCAACCTCAGTATTCTTGTTCGGCTGTTGGTAAAAGCAATTGCTGCTGACTGTCAACACAGTGATCAGCAACAGCAACAATGGCTGCAAAAACAAGCTAGGTTCAATTGGATTATGGGATCTCAAGCTCTGTTTGGACGTGAAAAATTTTCTCCGTTCTTATATTAATTTTATAAAATTAAATTAATTCATGTAAAGTTTATATACGAGTCTTGTGAGGAATCTCTATCCCAAATGGACCCTAAGAATTTGTGTTGGATTTTCATTGTCTAGTCTGGAATCTATCATGTTTGGGTGGGTGTGGGATTGATATTTTGTTAGTAGATTCTCAAATCTATATCCCTACAAACAAAGCCTAAATACTGGTCATCCAAAAATTATAATTTTCTTTTTTAAAAGCTGCGAAATGTTATAAGTCATTAGCATTGTTAGTCAACAAATTTATAACAAGATGTTGATTCTACAAGAAAATGCTAAACCATTGTAATTGTTGAAGCAACATGTCTCACGTAAAAAATGTTGAACGGCTAAAAAGAAGTTGAGTCAACGAGAAAATGTTGCATCGACCTTCTTCTTTTTAAAAATACTGAATCAGCAAAAATATGGTAAATCAAGAGATAATTTGGAGTCAACAAAATTAGTTGTGGGAAGAAGAAACATCTTAAATATGGCAAGATGTGGAAAGTAGTAATCCATTAGTTATAAATGTGAGATATCTAGATATCCTATGTCAAAGTTCTAAGACTTTCATTGAAGTAGTGATATTTAGATATCTTATGTCAAAGTTCTAAGACTTTCATTGAAGTAGTGAAAAATAAATTAGTATCCATAATACCAATTAAACACGTTATCAAGGTGCCTTTCTTGACAGATTTAATGAGACTAATCTGATGTGTAGTGATTCATTTTTAATAAGTTATTAAGGAATTTTGACTTAGGAAAAAAACTAAAATTTGTTATATTTTGGAATAGAGGTGTCAACATTTAAATTTGATGGATACGTCATACGTACGTGGCCGGCTAAGTAGTGGTCTACCAGAGTACAATAAACAACAAGATCATCAAACCTTTTTCTTTTACGATCAGCGTATGATACAAACCGTATTTCAAATTTGTATAGGCCGTGACATCCTTCCTTTTGTCCATCACTACGACAGCTCTTGTTTGGGCCACAGGTCGCTCGTCCGCTCGCTCATCCTCCAATCTCTATTCCGCTCCAGTAGTAGCGGCTGTAGCCTCTCAGAAATGAGGACCTTCGTTCCAACGAGCGGCCGGCCCGACGACACGGGTGCAGTGCAGACACACGTCGCCGCCGGGGGTCGGGGGCAAAGCAAGCACGCCGCGCTCCGCGAGCACCCTCTCTATCTGTATCCGCGCAGCTTCCGTTGTCACACACTCACACCAGCACCACTCGGTGGTGCGGTGACGCCGCGGGATCCCAGCATTATACCTGCCGTGATCCGCTTGGCCGCCGGCCGCGGCCTCGCATTGCATTGCTCACCTCACCCCGCAACGAGCACAGGAAGACTCCCGGCGCCGCAACCGCCGCGCCCAATGCGCCTCCGCCGTATGCTCATCCGCCACTGATGCCTGACGGCAACCTCGCGCTGGCCTTTCTCCTCTCTGTCTCGCGCGCGTCGCCTTAATTTGGTCACTCCCGCGGCTTGCTTCCTTATCTCGCACGCCGATCGCTGCTGCTGATCGATGGATCGATCGCTGCTGGGCAGCTTGGGGCCTGGAAAAGGATGTGGCGCCACTGGCAGAGCGCAAATAAAGCAAAGAAGAACCTTAAAAACGAAAGCCGGGCGGGTCGCACGAGATCCGCGCTAGCTGAAATCTTTGCTTTTGCCGATGGTTCCAATCAAACCTTTGGCCTGCCTATCCAGACGCTACATGTAAAAGAAACAAAGGAGAAAAAAGCCGCCTTTTCTGCTCCTGGTCCAAAGCTCCCTTTGCTCTAGCTAGCAAAAGCATTGCTGCCGAGGGAACAAGAACACCCCATGTGTGAGTTTCCATCCATGCTCCGTCCACTAAACCGCTTTAAGTGCTTTGCGGCAGCTGGTTGGTTTTCAGCGTGGTGTGGTTGATAGAATTCGCCTGGAAAAAAGATAAGAAATCCGGATCGGCGGATCGGTCTTCTTCTCTCCCACTCTTTCTTAATTTCTTTAACGCCGGAGTTCTTATCCGGTGATAGACTAAAGAGTGGTTTATAGTACTTCCTGGAGGCCGGTGATGACTGCTGATGAGTGATGAGAGTAGTGGCAGTGTCAACGCTTTATGTGTTGTGCGCTGTGCACCCCGAAATGCTGGAATACAAATTTGGAGCGGATAAGATGAACGTCGTGTGAAAATTGGCCACGAACGTTAATTTACAAGCACTTTATTAAGCACTGGCGGCTTTAATTTAGTTGCTTCTGGTTTGTGTGAATTAGAAGCATTTTCTCAATGGAATACAGGAATAGTAGTGACTAGTAACATTATTTCGATCTTGTACTGTGGAGAGAGGGGCGGCGGGGTTGACGCATCGAGCGGTTGTGCTTTATTATTATTTTCTCCGTTCTAAATTATAAATTGTTTTGATTTTTTTATATATATATATTCATTTTGCTATACATCTAGATATAATAATATGTATAGATATATAATAAAATGGATAAAAAAAAGTCAAAGCGACTTATAATTTAGAATGAAGTGAGTAGTGGTTAGTGAAGGGAAACTCTGCATTTCGTGTAGGAATCGGTCCCTTAACCTAATTTGCAACTGACGGACGTTGAGCCCCGTGTGTGATAGCATATTATCCAGGATACCTAAATATTTTTGCACTAGAGACTTATTCTACACAAGACATTAAGTCCCATTTGGCACGGTCCCTCGTCAAATGCTCCTTCAAAAGAACCGGAGCACTTGAAGGTGAACCTATTTTTTTAGCTTCAGTTCTAGCTCAAAACAGCTCCAACTTGTCTACTGTTCACTGAAAAATGACTCCTCCTCTTAAAGTGTTTTGTCCAGCTCCTATGCAGAACCTGTTGCTAGAGCAGGAGCCGTGGCAAAACAGACCTAAGTACAAAAAATCAATTTTTGTTGACCTCTGATCCCCCCCCCCCCCCCCCCAGCAGTTCATAGAGAACATGTGCCACTAAAAACTGAAGTGTGGGCCTCTGGCTATTAATTGCTAGCGTAGACATGTTTCCATCGACGATTTGTAAAAGGACATTACATATTGGCGGCTCACCTAACTTACGGCCACTATAAATGAATACAAATAGGGGTGTTCAATAAAAATATACCCGAAGAATACCCTCTGCGGTGCTGTCGGGATTTCAGATAATTTAAAAAGAAATTAGACTATTTATATTTATAGTTATATGAATAAAACTATCTTAAATTAATTATGGTAAATGGTTTGACACATCGATGGAGACAGCTAAATGCATGTTAGTGAAAGAAGAGATAACTATTATAATTATACGTGCTAGTTGGCTATAATTGCAAGTTCTAGTGGATTGTTGATATGGATAGCTTGCACGTTGAGAGAAATCTCTAGTGGAGTTTAGCTTTATAAGAGTATAGGATTTGTATTGATGGCAGTTTAAGAAAACCGTATGTGCAAAACCATTTACGCTGATGATTTTTTAAGCTACGATTAGTATAAATATTTCCATAAATATCCCTTATTCCCCTGAGAAGCACTATTCACACAGCCTTTTTTTATTGTTGGCATCCTTTGAGGTTCAAAAATTACAAAACGCAAGTAGAGAGGTTTTGATTTTATTTCTTTGATTGAAGAGGGTTTCTTAATAAGGTTAGTTAATATCTATCCTACTATGTCTTTTTTATGAATTATCCATAGCTTATGGCTAATTAGACCTAGGTTTGTGTACGGATGGGAAATGAATATTGTTTGGGTATAATACCGTATTAACTATAGTTTATATTATGTCCTAATATTGTTTTAGGTAGCTTCACATGTTCCTAGCACCACCATCATCCATGAATAGGGAAGATCAAGATTTTCATGATCTCTAGACCTTGATGATGAATGTGTTTATTATAAAATATATTAATTAATTACTCATATCTATATGTTAAATTATATGTTAGTGATTGTGATGTTTATTCATGATTTATTCATATAGAATGATATTTGAAATAGTTGAGCTGAGTGAATATATTTTTCTAGAAATATGCATGTCTCTTTCTTGTTTCAATCATTTGGCAATTGACTTAAGCCTACCACCAGTGTAAGCGATAACGTTAAAGCCAGTTGTCAGTAGAGTTTACACTTGCGGTAGCGTTACACTGGCTATTTTTAAACTGGTGTCAGTACACTTGACTTTCCCACTAACAGTTTAGCCCTTGTTTAGTTTCACCCCAAAATCCCAAAAAGTGCTACAGTACCTATCACATCGAATGTTTGCGGTTCGTGCATGGAGCATTAAATGTAGACGAAAAAAAAACTAATTGCACAGTTTGGTGGGAAATTACGAGACGAACATTTTAAGTCTAATTAGTCCATATTTGAATACTAATTGCCAAATAAAAACGAAAGTGTTACAGTAACCCTAAATTCCAACTTTCTGGAACTAAACACGCGCTTACTAAACTGCCAGTAAAGATAAAAAAAACGTCGTCATATCTACATGGATGCTCTTAGAGAAAAAAAAAAAGGAGAAGATTTTTCATTGAACAAGTGCAGTTTTCCTATCGATTGAATCAATTAAAGCTGACAGCCAAGCTGACTACCTTATGGATTCTGGACAGCGAGAGCCAGCGCATTTATGCTCAAATTAAGCTAGCCAAACGTTAAACACCCGTATTGGGTATACGGAGTATGTAATAATTCTAAAGCGCACGAGCAACTATCGCTCAAATCGGCTTACTCCGTATTCAGCTGGTTCGGCTTGTTTTTTCAGCCAGAATAATATTTTTCATTCACAACAATTCAGCCAGAACAGTGTTTTTCAGTCAGTTTCAGTCAAGATTCAGCGAGTGGAACGGGGCCAATAATTTGCATCTTTTGTAAGAGTTACGCGCGCTTTTTTGTAGGACTCCTTCATTATCGATCACTTCTTTTCCAGATGCTGTCCCTGCTAGTAGCTCCATTATTTCACTTCATATTGTTTTCAGACAGTACTTGACCGACCCCTTTCTGATTTCTGTCCCTGCAAGCTGATGTACTCACGGCCCAGGTGGCGAGCTTGGACTCGAGATCGACGACGAAAGCGAGAACGGTTGAGACTAGTGCACCACGTTAAGACACCTGTACGCGCTATATATAGGAGGAGTAGCTTTGGACTCAAAGACCACCCATTGGTTTAATTAGAGGCATGCTTTCTTCATGGGCCTCACGAGTCACGAGTCACAGATGATCTATCGTATAGTATACTGTTGCTGTCGTGGTGCATGGTCGGTTCTTATACAATAGTTCTAGCTAGTATGTACTATGCCCTATGTATATAAAAAATAAATATCAGGCTTGGCTTGCTGTGATCCTTTCAGCAGCTGGTAGTAGGAGTGCATGCACACAAATGCTCCGATTTGTAGTATATGGCATAATGTAATGCGGACAGTATGGTTTGTCACTTGGTTGCATGCATCTTCTCTTTTTATTTAAAAACTGGTCGCGGGAAAGTTGTTGGCACCACCACAGATCAAGGGAGGAAGTTTGGACGGCAGGGAATTCTAGATTTCCTCCTTTACCGTTCCTTTTAGCTTGCGTTGCATTGGAACCTTAATTAATATAAGCTACGATACCCTTTTTTTGGGTGAAAAGCTACAGCACTAGATTGACAAAGACACAACACTTGTCTTTCTTTGGAGCTTGGAACCTCGTTGGAATCTCTCTCGTGAAAGAGAAATTAATTCTAGGTGCCTAAATCTACTTGAACCTCTACTGAAAAGTATGTGTAATATATGAAACAAGAGTGTCATACTACATCTTCTTAAACCGAGGAGAACCCCATTTCCATTGTATCATAACGGAAATACAGATATTTGAATCTTATTCGAAAACCAACCTATTAGCTAGCTGCTTCGAAAGCCAAATCCAATCACCAATGGGCCTTAATAACCATTGTGATAGTCTTCTTCATCCTTGGCATCTTGAATCATCAAAGGCATCAAGCTGTTGGAGGTGTTCTTCGGAAGGTTTTGTGGCTATCAGCTATGTGCGGCATCATGCTCGCTCGCACCCCTTCGCGCATCTTCTAAATGGATCAGCTTTCGCTACATTCCTCTATAGCTTTTTATAGTTTCTGGAGGAGTCTACAGCTAAATGTCATAAGCCCGCGATTTAAAACATGCTTGGATACAAGCATATCTTGTTGTCCACAAAGCTGAAACAACAAAGAAAATTTCTACACCATGGTGTAGGAAAGATCTAGGGATCATTTCGCATTCTTGTTTTATCCCCACTTTTGCATGTAACATGCCGCCCCTGCAAGTATATGTCTCTTACTTTAAGCAAGTTAGTCCACGCAGGAGAAGAGAGTGTCATACTACATAAAAGGAACGAAACTCCTAATACAAATTAGTTACATGTCTACTCTGGTTCCTATACCAAGAGCCTTATTGCATGTGCGAACGTGGTGAGGATAAAAAGATCGATGAAAGGCGAAGGCTGGTATGTATCTTTCGAACTTACGGAACGACCTTTCATAAAGCAATCCCACCGTACCGCGCCTGCAGATACGTCGTCTGCTTGATGCATCCATCTCGCAAAATTTTGCACTTCACACGTATACTGCACTGATCCTTTCATCGAGCAGACGACGCGTATATATGTGCAAAAACTTGCGCCTAATTTTCTTGCAGGCGGGCAAAAAAAAAAGTGATATGCATCAATGCAGCAAGGCATCACGAAGCGTGCCGAAAAAACTTGCGCCTAAGTTTCGTGACGGATCCGGTAAGAATGGACACTACTGTTCCACGCCCAGGCTAGAAGCACTAATGTTTCACTTGCTGAAGGATCGAAACAAGCGACCAGAGGGGGGGGTGAATGGTCACGGAAGCCAAAAATAATTTCTAACATTTCCCCTAAACACAAAACCTGATTAAATCACGTTTTTCAAATCTGGCCAGAACTCTATGTACCTAGTAAACCTGATGTGGACGAAAATCCGTAACTCCGATCGACCTAAAAATTTGTCAGATTAAACTAGATGAAATTACAACACTAACCCAACTGGAATCACGTCAATCGGACTTACGGATCTTGAGATAAAAATAAAACAAGCAGACTATGTCAGATGCTGACGAGAATTGTAAAGAACCAATCGAGATGCACAAGATCAATCATTATAGATGAAAGATTAAATTGAGTAATTGAACTTACAAAAGTGCATCTAGCCTCCGCCCGAACATCCTCCCTCTCTTAATCGGAGAAATCAACAAAAACCTCTCACTAGAATTCAAACCCTAGGCTAGACCGGAGAGAGAAAAACTAAACCGAGGAACCCCGGGGCATGAGTATTGTTCACGGGGTACTGTTCATGCGTGAATAGTAACTCGCCGGGAGCCCAAAACGTCCTGCCTTCTCAACCCTAGGTGCCACATATTTATATCTCCAAAGGGTGGCACGACCTATTTTCACATAACCCCCTACGCTAAATAAATTCAACGTAGGGGCGTAAATTCCAATTACGTCCTCCATGGCAAATTCCGCGATGTCCGCGATCCCTCCATCTCCGCGATGTGATCCTCGCGATGTCGCCGCACGACCATCCGAAATCGTATCGCGATCGCCAGAATTTTCCATCTTCGGCCAACGCCTGCCGCACGGGCGTCCCGGTACGATGCATGGCTTTGTGGCTCAACCAGCGAACCCCAGATTTTGTGGCATAATCCGGAAACCTCCCTCGACGTCCTCCCGCCATATAGCCAGGTACAGTAGACGTACACCGCACGATCGCCTGTCCCTCGAACGCAAGCCTCGATCCGCTCTTCTCCGCCCCCGCGGTTTTTCGACGTGGCATCCTATCTTCGTTCTTCACTCGTCGCCGCATGTACCTTGTCTCCACCTGTCACCTGCAACCACAACCTACCAAGAGACACGTCACACGCACACCATGTTGTCAATCGCTCATCACCAAGGTGCTAGCACACCGGCATCTCAATCTCCCCCTTGATGAGTGCATTGACAACACCACACCACACAAATTTATTGGAACTAAAAAAAATAAAAAGAAAGAAAAAGAAACAATCTTGATCCCCAAAGACATGGGCTAGCGAAAAAGCTAGGCTCGACACAATCAAGACAGAAATTCACTCTCCCCAAAGTGAATCAAAAGCCATATCAATCTCCCAAAACCAATCTCAGCAGCAAAACAGCAAAACTCACAAATTTCAGCAAAACTCCCCCTCAACCCCTCAAAACAAGCATGCCAAGTCTCAGCAAAAACGAATTCAAACTCCCCCTGCAAGAATGAACGAACTCCCCCTGCAAGAATGAATTTGTGCGCTACTCACTCTCCCCCTTGTTGACAAAGCACTCCATCAAGATAAAATGCAAGGAACCAATTTAGAGAAAAGCATGTGAGAAAGCACAAGTTGAAGCTTCTGAGACATATGCCAAATACTTATAAAAGCTAACCAACAACACTAGCTATCCAGAGAAGGAACAATACAATGCCATGACCAATAAAAATTTAGAACTGAAATCTGTTTGAAAACTATTGTGCCAGGCAAAAACATGCACATTCCAAACTCAGTGCAAAGCTGAAGACAAAACATATAGCGAGCTCACACGACAGATACACAGCTTCAGTCAAAGTTCACTGCAATGCCCACAAATGCATTCACTTGTCATATTTAATTCTGACTTTTGTGAGCATGATAAGCAGGGATATGGGAAGCAAGAGTTGTGCCCAGCCAGTTTGTTTAATTTTGTTTATGAGCGAGAACCAGCAGGGACATGGGAAAAACAGAGTTGCGCCCATATTTAAATTTTCAGTAAGGCAAGCAGATCATGAGCTAAATAGCAGAGATATGAGAATTCAGAGTTTTTGCTCACAACCATACTATGCACTCCCGAGTTAAAACTTGTATTGTGAGTTACATTTGCAGTGAAAAACCATTAAAAGAAGCTGACTACCGAACCATGAGCAAGATATATGTCAAGTATTCAACAAGTCACTAGATCCAGAAAAGCAAGCATAGCCCAACATAATTTTTTAAGTATATATCTGTGCTGTTTTCAAAATAAAAATTGGTCAAGCAAAGCATTTAAACCTCTCCAAAAGCATCGATCGCAAACTAGCCAAAATAAGTATAAGGCATATGTAACTGAAGCAACTTACAATGATACTAGAATGGGTAACACACCCCGAACTCACCACACAAACGTGCAAACGTGGTTTGATCGAGTGGTTTAGTCAGAATATCAGCAAGTTGCTGACTAGTATCAATGTATTTAAGCTTAATATCACCCTTCTCAGCATGATCCCTCAGAAAATGATGACGAACCTCAATGTGTTTCGTCTTAGAGTGAAGCACAGGATTCTTTGCAACACTTATAGTGCTAGTGCTGTCACACAAGAGAGGAACGCGAGAAAACGACAAACCAAAATCGCGAAGGGTAGCTATCATCCATAAAAGCTGAGAACAACAACTAGCAGCAGCAACATACTCAGCCTCTGTAGTAGATTGAGCAACATTAGATTGTTTTCTAGAGGACCAAGAAACAAGTGAAGAACCCAAAAATTGGCAAGTACCCGATGTAGACTTTCTATCCAAACGGCACCCAGCAAAATCAGCATCCGAATAACCACACAAACTGAGAGTTGAAGCAGCAGAGTACCAAAGGCCAAATGCAGGAGTAAATCGAAGATACCTCATTATGTGCTTCACCGCCTGACGGTGAGAAGTCTTGGGGGACGCCTGAAAACGAGCACACATACACACAGCAAAGTGTATATCTGGCCTCGTAGCAGTCAAGTACAGCAGCGACCCAATCATGCTTCGATATTCCTTCTGATCCACGGGCTCTCCGTCCTCATCAGCATCCAAAGCAGCGCTAGTCGGCATGGCTGTAGAAATTGGCTTCGCATCATCCATCGCAAACTTCTTCAGGACATCCTTCGTGTACTTTCCCTGATGCACAAATGTACCTTCCGAAGTTTGTTTTATTTGTAAGCCAAGAAAGAAATTCAGCTCGCCCATCATAGACATCTCAAATTCTTTACTCATCACATCTGCAAACTTTTTCACAAGAGCATGAGAGGAACCACCGAAAATGATATCATCCACATAAATCTGAACTATTAAAGTGTCATTTCCTTGCCTGAGGAGAAAAAAAGTTTTATCAACTGAACCCATTTTGAACCCGTTTTTAAGCAGAAAAGTTTTCAATCTAGCATACCAAGCACGAGGTGCTTGCTTCAAACCATATAAAGCCTTTTGCAACTTAAAAACACGATCAGGAAAATTGGGATGTTCAAAACCAGGCGGTTGTTTAACATAAACTTCTTCTTCTATAAAACCATTCAGAAAAGCACTTTTCACATCTATTTGATAAAGCTTATATCCACGTGAAGCAGCAAATGCAAGCAAAATATGAATGGCTTCTAAACGAGCAATAGGAGCAAAAGTTTCACCATAATCAATACCCTCTTTTTGAGAAAAGCCCTGAGCAACCAGCCTAGCTTTATTTCTAACAACATGACCATCTTCCCCTTGTTTGTTCTTAAAGACCCATTTAGTTCCAATTGGTTTACAAGAAGGAGGAGGATCAACCAAAACCCAAACCTGATTCCGTGCAAAATTTTCTAACTCCTCATGCATGGCATTGACCCAGTTAGAATCAGATAAAGCATGTCCAACATCTCGGGGTTCAAAAGAGGCAACAAAGGCAGTATGCGCAAAGACATAATAATTTTTATTTTTCATACCTCTGTTCCTTGTCGTGCGTTCATCCAAATTACCTATTATGTTCTTGGCAGGATGACGATTCTGAATGTGTCGTGGTGCTGTACGTTCTGAAATCGCCTCCCCCTCAACTGCAGCCGGTACATGATCAACAGTCGATGAAGCTGCAGGCTTTGCTGTAGATGTACGTGTCGGCGATGGTCCATCCTCCAAAGTGGTGGAGGGCGCCTGCTCAGGCTGGGCGCCAGGCTTCCCCTGCATCGCAGGCTGGGCATCATCGTCATCGTCGTCGTCACATCCATCTTCCTCTTTCTCATCCTCAAAAATATCCTGCCCGATCTCGTCATCACCTGCACACTCAAAAGCAGAAGAAAAACAAGGCATTGTCTCGTCGAATGTGACCTCACATGTCTCATCGATGCGGTTAGTATCAAGATTAAGCACACGGTACGCTCGCCCTTGCAAGGCATACCCCAAAAATAACCCATCGGAAGAACGCGATTCAAATTTATCCAAATTTCCCTTTTTCAATATAAAACACTTGCAGCCAAAAACTCGAAAGTGGAAAACTTTGGGAGGTCGACCAAATCTCAACTCATAAGATGTTTTTCCCAGAAAAGCTCTTAGAAAAATGCGATTAGCAACATAGCAAGCGGTGTTGATAGCCTCAGCCCAAAAACGTCTAGGAGTTTTATGTTCATCAAGCATTGTCCTAGCCATCTCAACAAGCGTACGATTGTTACGCTCAACAACACCGTTCTGGGGAGGAACGTAAGGTGAGGAAAACTGATGATCTAAATCTTGTTCTGAACAAAAAGCTTTCATGTGAGAATTCTTGAATTCCATACCGTTGTCACTGTGAATTGCTCTAACGGCATTATTTGACAACTCATTTTTCAGCTTCAGAACAAGATCATGAACATATGAGAAAGCCTCATCCTTAGATTCCAAAAAGAACACCCATGAATATCGAGAAAAATCGTCCACAACGACGAGCACATACCACTTCCCACCAGCAGACCGAACACGGGCTGGACCAACAGTGTCCATATGTAACAGTTCACCCGGTCGTCTCGTCATCACCTGAGTCACAGGTGCATGAGAAGCAGCAACCATTTTTCCATGTTTGCAGGGAGCACAAATCAAATCCTTTTCAAACTTGAGTTTCGGTAAACCATCAATTAAATCCAATGAACTCAAACGACAAAGCAAATCAAAGCTCAAGTGGCCCAACCGACGATGCCACTTCCAAATCAGGGGGGAACCATGAGCAACTAAACAGCAAGTTTCACCAAAAGATTTAGAAAAATCAGCTTTAAAAATCCGTCTAAAAGGAGAAATCTTGCAAACAAGGTTACCAGCAGAATCAAGAACACGCGAATTTCCTTTCTTAAAACGAACCTCAAAATTATCCTCAAGAAGTTGCGAAACAGACAGCAAATTATAATGCAAATTCTTTACCAATGCGACGTCCTTTAACGTGTATTTATCTGTTACCTTGATGCAGCCATGCGCCATTACCTTACCTTGACTTTTATCCCCAAAAGTGATGTTTTCCTTTACGCTCGTGGGGGTGAGGCTGGAGAACCATTTATCATCTCCGGTCATGTGGCGCGAACAACCGGAGTCCATTATCCATATGTCCTCCTCGCCTCCAACCTGCAATCAACAACGAGAGCGAGGGTGAGCTAATGACTCAACACTGGGGTTAGGATAATGTAATGAAAACCAGTGCTGAGCCACTTGCTCAAAAGAAGCGTTAGCAAAATCAAAGTTCTCAAAAAAACGATGAGAACCACGAGGGGGAAAACGTGGCCTGTCATCCCGATGTTGTGCAAGAGCACGAGTACATGAGCGAAAACCAGAAGAGCGAACAAATGGCTCACGTCTCAAAACAGGACGATCATGAGTACCACGTACAGGGTACTGCTCACATCTAAAAACACGACGATCATGAGTACCACATGTGGGGTACTGCTCACGTCGTTCAGCACGCATCCTCCGATAACAGAACTCATAAAGATGACCATCATGACTGTAAAAATCACAATGATAAAGCTTGCGTGCAGGAGCGAAAGAAGCCTCAGCATTAGAACTAGAAGCAACAAAAACAGGCTTAGCAAAATGATCACAAGAAGAACCATTTGGCTTAGTATTTTGTACACCCTTGAAGTGTTTTGGCTTAGGCACCCAAACTTGCTTTTTAGGAGCAGATCTAGATGTCTCAACCAGCAACCCATCAGAGGTGACACCTGAACCCTTCCTAGGAGGTGGTCCAGTATATTTAGCCAAAGGTGGATTCTTCTCATCAACAGGCGGTCCACTTTTTTCACCAAAAACATGTTTCAAGTCATAACCGGGACCAAAACGCTCACCCTGTTTAATTTGAGCAATAGCCATACCAATTTGAGGCTCACGAATAGAACACCAACCAAGAATAGTTCTCAAATGCTTATTTTCTTCTTCCAAATCAGCAAGTTTGGCCCTTAAATCATTATTTTCAACAACAAAATTAGGACAAGTTAGGCATGAAGGAAGAACCGGACAAGTGTGTTTTTCCAACTCAACAATATGTGATTTAGCAACATTTAATTCAGATCGTAAAGTTGGACAAATCAAACAATCCGGCAAATCAGGACAAGTGTGTTCTTCAAAATTTTTTACCCGACATAAAGCATTATCCAAGTCAACTTTCAGAAGCGGGCAAGAAACACAAGTACCAAGCAAATTCGACCGAGAACGAAGTTCATTTAGTTCAGCATAAAGTTTATCTCGATCATCAACAATGGAAGAATACTTGGTTTGCAATTTAGAAAGCGAAATCATATGAATTGAGCATTCTTCACATTCATCAGGTTCAGCAGGATTAGATGCAGCATTTTTGAGAGTACCTAGTTCAGCACAAGTTTTATCATAATCAGTTTTAAGTTTAGCCAACACTTTATTTTGCTTATGAACAATTTTAGTTAAATTAGCTATTCTTTGTTCTGTAGAAGTATCTACCTCATCATCAGAAGTTTCATCGTTGTTGTCGATTGATGCATCACCCTCCAAGGCCATAGTACATATCCCACCATTGATGCCGGCGTCAGTGATGAAGCAAAGTCTGTCTGTCTTCTTCTTGGGTGTCTCATCCTCGGAATCTGAATCGCTGGAGTCTGACGAGCCACCTAAAACATACTGTCCAAGAGAAGATAACAAAACATTTGCAGCCTTAGCGACTTGCTTGTCAGAGTATTTTTGTCCGCCTTTCTTCCATTGCTTATCCTTCTTCTTCTTCCTCTCCCTGAACTTCTCCTGGCGCCTGGAGGAGTTATTGCCCTGCTCAAAAGATCTCTGCTTGTTTGGGCAATCAGCAGCAAAGTGTCCTCGCTCACCACAGTTGAAGCAGCCATCTGAACGTCTTCTATTACGCCTGTTGTCATACACACGCTTAAACTTGTTGGAGAGCAGTACAAGCTGATCATCATCTAGCACCTCCAACTCCTCATCTGCAACATGACACAAAGAAGACAAAGCAAAACTGGAAACATTTGGATTAGCATTAGTGTTAGTCTTATTTCCAGAAACCAAAGCCATTGGAACGTCAGAAGAAGAAGAAGCTGTGGGATTTTTCAATTTACGCTTAGAAACAATTTCGATCTCTTTTGATTTGAGCTTACTGTAAAGCTCATCAGTGGTGAGAGTCTCATAACCTACAGATTCAACGATCGCCTCAACTTTCATATCCCATTCATCATTAAGTGAATGTAATAATCTGAGAGCCCTAGCATAATCATCATAAGGCATATTGCTATTCATGGCCTTCATCTTATTAACAATCACTTGAAAATGTGCAAACATGTCATCAATAGACTCACTAGGCAATTGGCAAAAAGCACCAAACTCTTTTCGGTGAATCTCAAATTTTCGGTTTTTCACAGTGTTTGAGCCTTCATGATATTTTCTAAGTTTCTCCCAGATCTGATAAGCGAGATCTTCACTAGAAACCCGATCATATTCAGTTTTACAAATAGAAGCCTGTAAAATAGCAACAGCGCGATGATTTGTTTCAAGAAGCCCGATCTCAGCGGCGTCAGTCGGTTCCTCAGCTGGAATCACATATGTGGCATTTTGTGTGATTTTCCATAGCTTCAGCGACTTGCCTTTGAGATAGTTGGTCATACGTGCCTTCCAGTAATCATAATCAGTCCCATCAAAAAACAGAGCGCGAACATCAAACTTTTCATTGGTCGCCATAGCTTTCAGCACCGATTAAGGTATAGAAAACCTAAACCTGGCTCTGATACCAATTGAAGAATCGAAACGGGCGACCAGAGGGGGGGTGAATGGTCACGGAAGCCAAAAATAATTTCTAACCCTTCCCCTAAACACAAAACCTGATTAAATCACGTTTTTCAAATCTGGCCAGAACTCTATGTACCTAGTAAACCTGATGTGGACGAAAATCCGTAACTCCGATCGACCTAAAAATTTGTCAGATTAAACTAGATGAAATTACGAAACTAACCCAACTAGAATCACGTCAATCGAACTTACAGATCTTGAGATAAAAATAAAACAAGCAGACTATGTCAGATGCTGACGAGAATTGTAAAGAACCAATCACGATGCACAAGATCAATCATTATAGATGAAAGATTAAATTGAGTAATTGAACTTACAAAAGTGCATCTAGCCTCCGCCCGAACATCCTCCCTCTCTTAATCGAAGAAATCAACAAAAACCTCTCACTAGAATTCAAACCCTAGGCTAGACCGGAGAGAGAAAAACTAAACGGGGAACCCGGGGCATGAGTACTGTTCACGGGGTACTGTTCATGCGTGAATAGTAACTCGCCGGGAACCCAAAACGTCCTGTCTTCTCAACCCTAGGTGCCACATATTTATATCTCCAAAGGGTGGCACGACCTATTTTCACATAACCCCCTACGCTAAATAAATCCAACGTAGGGGCGTAAATTCCAATTACGTCCTCCATGGCAAATTCCGCGATGTCCGCGATCCCTCCATCTCCGCGATGTGATCCTCGCGATGTCGCCGCACGACCATCCGAAATCGTATCGCGATCGCCAGAATTTTCCATCTTCGGCCAACGCCTGCCGCACGGGCGTCCCGGTACGATGCATGGCTTTGTGGCTCAACCAGCGAACCCCAGATTTTGTGGCATAATCCTGAAACCTCCCTCGACGTCCTCCCGCCATGTAGCCAGGTACAGTAGACGTACACCGCACGATCGCCTGTCCCTCGAACGCAAGCCTCGATCCGCCCTTCTCCGCCCCCGCGGTTTTTCGACGCGGCATCCTATCTTCGTTCTTCACTCGTCGCCGCATGTACCTTGTCTCCACCTGTCACTTACAACCACAACCTGCCAAGAGACACGTCACACACACACCGTGTTGTCAATCGCTCATCACCAAGGTGCTAGCACACCGGCATCTCACTTGCTTTAGGTTTTCGTTCGTCGTTAGCCGGCCGGCTGCTGAAGCCGACGTTCTTGAATGACTGTGGGCTCCAATTAATTACTGCCTGATCCAGACAGCTCGCTCTGACAGCCAACGGAGACTGTTAACCAACGCTAGCTTATCATAAGATCATCATCATCGATGAGCCAGCCAAGATTATCTGTACTAGTGAATTCCATGAATCTATAGTCTCGATGAAGCACTCGCATGCTGGTCGCAGCACGTGTTGAAGATGGTCGCCGCGCGCCATTGTATGCATGGATGGCCAGGCCAGTCACCCACACACGCGGTCGCACGTATAGTAGGCACCAGTCCCCGTCAACTTAGAACAAAGGTGTTGTCAGCCTTGAGATACGTGTGTAACGACGTCGTTGCTCGATGTTTTGAAACCTGCCACGTTTCCTGGCCCGCATGCAATGGACGACGAAGGTGCAGGAGAAATTCTTTTTTTTCTCTCGAATACGCACGTATCATTGTATCAGAAGAAAGAGTTCATAATAATACAATATAAGAGTTCCGCTTCCGACCGTTAGTTTTTGTGCACGCTACCCTACAAAATAAAACGTGACGTTGTGCCCCTCTGCGCACTACTAGAGAACAGACTTTAGAACGATGTCCCAATTTGGCATTAGCCTCGGCATTTTTTGCCCCCGGGACTAAAGGACCCTTTAGTCCTGGTTGGTAATACCAACCGGGACTAAAGGTCCCTGCCCAACGGTCGTCCGCGGGGCAGGGATCTTTAGTCCCGGTTGGTAATAGCTTTTAGTCCCGGTTTGGGTGATGCCTCGGGAATAAAGATTAATCTTTAGTCCTGGTTTGGACCCCTAACCGGGACTAATTATCCCGGCCTATAATTCAGCTCATTTCTTTCTCTCCGTGCCCGAGCCATTCCATTCAAACTCACTGCCTCTATTCTTCAGCTTGCTGTTGTTCTTGCTCTCTCCCCCTCCATTGGTGTTGCTCTTCGATTTTGGATGTAACAAACTTAATCCTCTTATGTTTTGTCAGTAGCTTATCTCATTTTGCGATGTAGATGCATGTGTAACTTTATATGATGGACTTTATTATGATTTTATATGTCATTTTTAGCTCAAAATCACATGATGATTTGCATATATGTTTGGATAAACAAAAGTTAAATTAGTTCATCAAAATCACGCCTCGCTCGTCCTCGCTGGAGCACGCGCCATCCTCGTCCCCGGTGGCTTACGTGATCTTAGAATTAATTTTTTCATGAAATGAAAAACTTAGAAAATTGTTAGAAAATTATAGAAAATCCGTACTAGTTGAACTTGCGGACCGTGTTCATCTCGATGAGCATGTTCTCTGCCGAGCGGTAACGGACGTCAAGGAGGAGCTTTGATTCTACGAGGGAGAGCGGCAACGGTCGTGGAAGACCGTGTTCCCTTTCTCGTAGAATCGGAGCTCTTCCTTGGCCAAGTACGGTGCCGTCCGGTGGAGAAATGCTCGCGAGATGATCACGTAAGCAAGGTCAACTAGTACGGATGGTTATTTATTGAAACATGTTTTTGAGCTATAATTTGATGGATTTTTGATAACTTCAGACCTACAAATGTCATCTACAAATGTTACTATCCTCGGCAACCTAAACGCCCACGAGCTCGCCGATATCGAGCAGGTCACTTTGAATTATTTTTTCTATGAAATGAAATACTTAGAAATCATGCCTTTTATTTTTTAGAATTAAATTTTCCATGAAATGAAAAACTTAGAAAATGGTTAGAAAATTGTAGAAAATCCTTACTAGTTGAACTTGCGGACCGTGTTCAGGTCGGCGAGTATGTTCTCTACCGAGCGGTAACGGACGTCAAGGAGGAGCTTTGATTCTATGAGGGAGAGCGGCAACGGTCGTGGAAGACCGTGTTCCCTTTCTCGTAGAATCGGAGCTCTTCCTTGGCCAAGTACGGTGCCGTCCGGTGAAGAAATACTCGTCGATTTGATCACGTAAGCAAGGTTAACTAGTACGGATGGTTATTTATTGAAACATGTTTTTGAGCTATAATTTGATGGATATTTGATAACTTCAGACCTACAAATATCATCTACAAATGTTACTATCCTCGGCAACCTAAACGTCCGCGAGCTCGCCGATATCGAGCAGGTCACTTAAAATTATTTTTTCCATGAAATGAACTACTTAGAAATCATGCCTTTTTTTAGAATTAAATTTTCCATGAAATAAAAAACTTAGTAAATAGTTAGAAAATTATAGAAAATCCGTACTAGTTGAACTTGCGGACCGTGTTCAGCTCGGCCAACATGTTCTCTGCCGAGCGGTAACAGACGTCAAGGATGAACTTTGATTCTACGAGGGAGAGCGACAACGGTCGTGAAAGACCATGTTCCCTTTCTCGTAGAATCGGAGCTCTTCCTTGGCCAAGTACGGTGCCGTCCGGTGGAGAAATGCTGGCCGAGATGATCACGTAAGCAAGGTCAACTACTACGGATGGTTATTTATTAAAACATGTGAAATCCGTACTAGTTTAGGTTAAATATATCATTTTAGAAAATATGAAATTTACACTAGTTTGCAAAAATAAGTATAGAAAGTAGATGACAACTGGTATCGGATCCTCGGCCTCTCGTTCGGTTGTGAAACGACTGAGGCCAGAACTCCCTCTCATTATCTGCGGCAAGTGTAAGCAGAAGATTATGATGGAGTACCGAGTCAAGAGACAGGGACCCAACAAGGGTCGTGTTTTCTACAAGTGCCCGGATCACGATGTGAGTTTCTTACGCAATTTTTATTTATGGCTAATTGACCTGCTTTTCTTGAATATTTTTGACTAAATATTTTTTGGCTTTAATTTCAGTGGGAGGGCAATGGATGCGATGGTTGGTACTGGGAGGAAGATTATGCTACATACGTGCAGAATTTGGGTGCACATGAGGTAGCGGCTGCTGCTGATGAGTCAGTGAGCCATCAGGAGAAACTTATTGATATTCAACAGAAGAATGATTTGTCTGTTTTAGTTGCGTACGATCACGAAATAATTATGTTACTAAAGTGCATTGTAGTTTTAGTTTGTTTAGTGATAGTTGGGATTGCTTACGTTGTAGCCAGGCTTAGTTAATTAATCAACCGTGTGTTTGTCATTTATGTTGTGTAATAAAATACTTAATTATGTTCAAGGTTTTCATAATTTATCGCGTAATACAGATTATGTCACGCCATTGGATGTACAATGCCGATCGCCGCTCCCAAGACTTTATTGAGGGCTTGCACTATTTCTTAGGTGTGGCCGAGGCAAATAAGCGGGATGGTTTCATATGCTGTCCATGTGCCCTATGTAAGAATTTAAAGGAATATTCAAGCTCAATGAGTCTTCATTCACATTTGCTTAAGTCAGGTTTCATGTCAAACTATATATGTTGGACTAAGCATGGAGAAAGCGGGGTAATGATGGAAGAAGGTGAAGGAGAAGATTTAGACATTAATAACATTATTGCTCAGTATGGTGCCTTTGATGATACTACAATGGGGGGAAATGAAGAAGAGGTAGCGGTAGAAGATGATCTCGGTGATGCTCTTGGCGATGCCATTCGTGATGCACAACAAGAATTGGAAAGTGAAAAAGAGAAAGTTAAGTTCGAGCGCATGCTTGAGGATCATAGGAAGTTGCTATACCCGACGGCCGAAGAGGGGCAAAAAAAGCTGGGTACAACACTGGAATTGCTACCGTGGAAGGCAAAGAATGGTATATCCGACAAGGCATTTGGGAATTTATTGAACCTCATAAAGAAGATGCTTCCGAAGCCAAATGAATGGCCCACCACTACGTACGAAGCAAAAAAGGTTGTCTGCCCATTGGGATTAAAAATCCAGAAGATACATGCATGTCCTAATGACTGCATCCTCTACCATGGCAATGAATACGAGAATTTGGATGAATGCCCGGTATGTAAAGCATCACGGTATAAGATTAGGTGCGATGATCCTGGTGACGTCGAGGGTGAACAACGTCCTAGAAAAAAAATCCCTACCAAGGTTATGTGGTATGCTCCTATAATACCACGCTTAAAACGTTTGTTCAAAAATAAAGACCATGCAAAGTTGTTACGGTGGCTTAAAGAAGACCGTAAGGTAGACAATATGCTGAGACACCCAGCTGATGGGTCCTAGTGGAGAGCGATAGACAGGGAATTTCCAGAGTTTGCAAATGAGGCTAGAAACTTAAGGTTCGCCTTAAGTACAGATGGTATGAATCCTTTTGGGGAGCAGAGCACTAGTCATAGCACTTAGCTAGTTACTCTATGTATCTACAACCTTCCTCCATGGTTATGCATGAAGCAGAAGTTCATTATGATGCCGATCCTCATCCAAGGTCCGAGGCAACCTGGCAACGACATTGATGTCTATCTGAAGCCATTAGTTGAAGAACTTCTAGTTTTATGGAACAAACCAGGTGTACGTGTCTGGGATGAGTACAAACAAGAACACTTTGACCTATGAGCAATGTTGTTCGTAACAATCAATGATTGGCCTGCTTTAAGTAATCTTTCAGGTCAGACAAACAAAGGATATAATACATGCACACATTGTTTTGATGACCTTGACAGTATATATTTGAAAAGATGTCAAAAGGTCGTGTACCTTGGCCATCGTCGATTCCTTCCTTTGAATCACCAAGTAAGAAAGAAAGGTAAGCATTTTAAAGGTAAGCCAGACCACCGGAAGAAGCCTCATAACCGAACCGAGGAAGATGTACTCGCAATGGTCAAGGATGTGAAAGTAGTATTTGGAAAGGGACAAGGCAGCGAATCTGTTCCCAAAGATGCTAAGGGGCATACACCCATGTGGAAGAAGAAGTCCATCTTTTGGGAGCTACCCTATTGGCAAGTCCTAGAGGTCCGCAACGCAATCGACGTGATGCACCTGACAAAGAATCTTTGTGTGAACCTGTTAGGATTCATGGGTGTGTACGGGAAGCCAAAGGATTCACTTGAAGCACGTCAGGACTTGCAGGGCATGAAAGAACGAGACAACCTTCATCCAGAGAAGACAGATGATGGACGTCATTACTTAAGTCCTGCTAGCTACACGCTTAGCAAAGAAGAGAGGGACAGCATGTTCGAATGTCTAAGCAGCATCAAGGTCCCATCGGGATTCTCCTCCAATATAAAGGGTATAATAAATGTGTCAGATAAGAAATTCCTAAACTTAAAGTCCCATGACTGCCACGTGCTTATGACGCAATTGCTTCCAGTTGCTTTAAGAGGAATTCTACCTCCACATGTACGTCTAGCCACCGTGAAGCTATGTGCATTCCTCAATGCAATTTCTCAGAAGGCAATCAATCCAGTGGAACTAGCTACTCTACAGAATGATGTGGTTCAATGTCTTGTCAGCTTTGAGTTGGTGTTCCCTCCATCCTTCTTTAATATCATGACACACCTCCTAGTTCATTTGGTGAAGGAGATTAGTATTCTTGGACCTGTGTTCTTACATAACATGTTCCCCTTCGAGAGGTTTATGGGAGTCTTGAAGAAATATGTGAAAGTCCGTTCTAAGCCTGAAGGAAGCATCGCCCAGGGCTATGGAATAGAGGAGGTCATTGAGTTCTGTGTTGACTTTATTCCTGACCTTGCCCCGATTGGTGTTCCCGAATCGCGACACGAGGGGAGACTCAGTGGTAAAGGAACTTTAGGGAAGAAAACATATATTGGCATGGAAGATGATTATTTCAATAAAGCACACTACACAGTTCTTCAGAACTCATCATTGGTGCATCCGTACATCGAGATACATAAGGAGTTCTTACGATCCAAGTTTCTAGGGAAGACTGAAGCTTGGATTAGGCGTCAGTACATGGAAAGTTTCGGTGGTTGGTTGCAAAAAGAATGTCAAGGCGATGACAATATTGATGAGCAACTATATTTATTGGCTAGGCAACTATCATGGCATATCCTCATGTACCAAGGGTATGAGATAAATGGGAATACATTTTACACAGTTGCCCAAGATAAAAGGAGCACCAATCAAAATAGTGGTGTTCGCATAGATGGCACAGATCCAAATGGGAATATACAAACATATTATGGCCGCATAGAAGATATATGGGAACTAGACTACGCACCTAATTTTAAAGTCCCTTTGTTCCGGTGCCAATGGGTGAAGCTAACCGGAGGAGGGGTAACAGTCGACAAAGAGTATGGAATGACAACAGTGGACCTCAACAATATTGGATACAAAGACGAACCATTCGTCCTTGCTGCCGATGTGAGTCAGGTGTTCTATGTGAAAGACATGTCTACAAAATCAAAGAGAGGAAAAAATGAAGACATCAACTCAATGATCAATAAGCCAAAGCGCCACATAGTTCTTTCTGGGAAAATAAATATAGTAGGAATTGAAGACAAGTCAGACATGTCAGAAGATTACGAAAGAAATGTCCGAATTCCACCCTTTATAGTGAATAAAGATCCAAGCATCATGTTAAATGATGAAGATACGTCAAGAAGAAATTCACTGTTGTGCCCGCATGATACAACGATGCATGTTTAATATATTATGTTTTAGAGACGGATATTATGTAATATGTTATGACTTCACAATTGTTTTTTCATCTAAGGTCATTTAGTGTCTCATTTGAGCAAGTTTGACCAAGTTTGTTAAACTTAAAAAGATCTACAATTGTTGTTTTGGTCAACTTTCCATTTGAGAAAGTTTGGACGGTTCAAATTTGTGATTTTTAAATTTCAACGCCTACAAACTAGTTTTCGGGACCCTAGATTGTCTCAAATTGAAAAGTTTTGAATACCAAGTTTGTTAAGCTCATCAATATTTACAATCCTTATATAGGCCATTTTTTCATTTGAGAAAGCTTGAACAAAATGTAGTTCAAATTTCACAAGTGTGTGACATAGTTTTAGAAAGTCTATATGAGATTCAAGAAGTTATGACTAGTGTTTGATAAAAATTTCTCAAATGGGAAAATGAGCTATGTAAAAATTGTAGATCTTGCTGAGATGATCAAACTTGGTATTCAGAGTTTTTTCATCTGAGGTCATTTAGTGTCTCATTTGAGCAAGTTTGACCAAGTCAAATTTGGTCAAATGAAAAAACAACACTTTGACTCTAGTATTATGAACTCTAAATGACTTCAAATTGAAAAGTTTTGAATACCAAGTTTGTTAAACTCAAAAAGATCTACAATTGTTGTTTTGGTCAACTTTCCATTTGAGAAAGTTTGGACAGTTCAAATTTGTAATTTTTAAATTTCAACGCCTACAAACTAGTTTTCGGGACCCTAGATTATCTCAAATTGAAAAGTTTTGAATACCAAGTTTGTTAAGCTCATCAATATCTACAATCCTTATATAGACCATTTTTTCATTTGAGAAATCTTGAACAAAATGTAATTCAAATTTGACAAGTGTGTGACATAGTTTTAGAAAGTCTATATGAGATTCAAGAAGTTGTGACTAGTGTTTGATAAAAATTTCTCAAATGGGAAAATAAGCTATGTAACAATTGTAGATCTTGCTGAGATGATCAAACTTGGTATTCAGAGTTTTTTCATCTGAGGTCATTTAGTGTCTCATTTGAGCAAGTTTGACCAAGTCAAATTTAGTCAAATGAAAAAACAACACTTTGACTCTAATATTATGAACTCTAAATGACTTCAAATTGAAAAGTTTTGAATACCAAGTTTGTTAAACTCAAAAAGATCTACAATTGTTGTTTTGGTCAACTTTCCATTTGAGAAAGTTTGGACGGTTCAAATTTGTGATTTTTAAATTTCAACGCCTACAAACTAGTTTTCGGGACCCTAGATTGTCTCAAATTGAAAAGTTTTGAATACCAAGTTTGTTAAGCTCATCAATATCTACAATCCTTATATAGGCCATTTTTTCATTTGAGAAAGCTGTAAAACAAAAAATACTATATTTTCTTTATTTTTATAGGTTCAACAAAAATTTCCTGTCAATTTTGGTCAAAAATCGAGACAAAATTGAAACATTGACGTTACAATAATGTGATAATAAATTTTCTATCGAATAATATTAGTTTTATTAATTTTAAGTTACAAATATATTTTTGCATTAACAAAATACTTAGTATTAGTAACATTTATATTCTATATTCATAAAAAAAATAAAAACTTTAGGTTACAAAATTTTCTTATTTACAATAAATAATTAGTTAATCAATAGTATTTTTTAAAATAAATATTGCAAAGTATTGAAGTTGCTATGGAATTAATTGGTTAACCTAGTATTAAACAAAATCAAAATCCCATGCCTTTCTAATTACGCTGGCGGGTTGCCAAAATTTTCAGGCCTTCAGTCCCGGCCCAGACCAAGAACCGGGACTAAAAGGTTGGTGGCAATTTCGGTGCCCGCCCAAAAATACCTTTAGTCCCGGCTGGTAACATCAGCCGGGACTAAAGGACATTTAGTCCCGGCTGGTAAGACCAACCGGGACTAAAGGTCCAACCCTTTAGTCCCGGTTGGTCTTACCAGCCGGGACTAAATGTCCTTTAGTCCCGGCTGGTGTTACCAGCCAGGACTAAAGGGTTCCGGCCTATATATATCGAACGTCTGTTCTGTTCATCTTCGATCTCGCCTCCGTCGCTTAGCCCCGCCCGGCCGCGCCATCCGCCATCGTCGAGCTCGTCTGTGCCGCGCCGCCGTCGTCTACCCTCGCCCGGCCGCGCCATTCTCCTGGCCCGCAACGCCGCATCCCGTCTCCGCCGCCGCACCCGACCACACCCTCCATCGTCGACGCTTCCCACGCGCCCACCGTACGGCCTCCGTCGAGTACTCTGCTTGATCTGCTGCATGCTCTCGATCGGCCATGCTTTTTAGATTTTTTTTACAAAGTCTCGGCTGTATGTTAGATTAAAATGTATTAAATTTTAATTAGTAGTTTATTATTGTTAGTTTTTTAGTTATTTCTTAGGTAGTTTTTGATATATTAGATTAAATGTATTAAAATTTAATTAGTATTTTATTTAGATAGTTTTTTATTATAGTTTTTGATATATGTTAGATTAAAATGTATTATCTATTACTAGTTTATCTAATTTCATGTTAGATTTATTTAATTGGATTTAGTAATTATATATTCTATATATCTCTCTATATATATTATATCTAGAGAGAGATTCTATATGTATACATATGTACTTAATTATTTCTATATGTATATATACATGTACTTATTTTCATGTGTTGAGAGAGAGAGAAAATTGTATCTAGAGAGACATTCTATGTGTATCACATGCATATCTAGAGATATAGACATATGCACTTATTTCTATGTGTTGAGAGAGAGAGAAAATATATTGTATCATTATATGTGTATATATATACAAGTACTTATTTCCATGTTTTTGGATCGAAAGTGTTTTTGATTCGATTCCAAAGCCTATACTTTATTATTGTTTATCCTTATGAAATATTATGTGTTATTATATTTAATTGGATTTAGTAATTCTATATGTGTTATCACATGTACTTATGTTATGTACCATAGTAATTCTATCTATGTGTTATCTTGAAGATACAAATGGCTGCTCCGGATGATAACTTGAGTGATGACATAATGGCGGATATTATCAACGCCGGCACCAATGTGGATGTAGATGACACGAGTCAGTACTTTGCTGATTATGAGGATATCCTAAATATGCCAGTGGTTGAAGATCAACAAATTGTCGCGCAAGAAAATACTGGCGAGGTATATTCGATTATCTATCATCTCTTATAGATGCATGCGTATGTATATTTGTTGTTAATCGTTGTGTTTCTACTCATGTAGCCGGTCTCTAGATCTACATCAACCACCGACAAAAGTAGAAAAGTCCGAGGGCCAAAAAAGCCATTAGAGGGTCGTTTCATAATATCAGAATTCGACACCGACACTAGCAAACCATTGGGACCACATGCTCAGACATATGTCAATCAATGTGGGTTCATTGTAAGGGATAGGATCCCAGTTAGTGCTCGTGAATGGAAGCAGAAGATATCCGCTCCTAATGTTAGTTTTGTATCTGATCGTGACAAGAACCTAGCTTGGAGAGATATCACTCAGCATTTCACATTACAAGCAGATGATGCTTTGAAGGAGCTAGTGAGGGATTGGACAATGAAGAAGATGGCAACATTGTTCCAGAGTTGGAAGAAGACATTGTATAAAAAGTTTATCTTGAAGAATGCTACGCTGAATTTCAATGCTAAAGCGTTTGTCAAGTTGGAGTCCCATTGGGATGCCTTCGTAGAATACAAGACATCTCAAGACAGTGAGGAACGTGTGATGAGGAATTGGCAGAATGCCTAACAGAAGCAATACCATCATCGCATGGGATCAGGTAGTTATAGGAGTGCTATTCCCAAGTGGCAGAACCTAGAAGCAGAGATTACTGCCAAGGAAATCATACCTGAAACAATAGAGAAGAACTGGCCTCAACGCGCGAAGAATTGGTTCTACGCTCATGGGGGAAGCCTAGACCCAGACACTGGCAAGCTAATTTTTGGCCAAAAAATTGAGAGAGCAACACAGAGACTAGCTCGTGCTAGGGAAGAAGCTGATAGTGGTGTTTTCAAGCCCAACAGAGAGAAGGATGAATTGACATATGCCCTAGAGAATCCCGAACATGGTGATCGAATAAGAGGCTATGGGGCAGTTCTGTGGCTACACGCATTCCCAGCAGACAAGGATATCTACAGAAGCCGCTAGAGAAAGAAAGATGAGGAGGCAAAACAAATCCGTGCATTGGAGCAATTTGTTGATGAGTCACGACAAGCATTGCTTGAATCACGTGAATGAGAAAAATCTCTTGAGGCAAGAATGCAGGAGGAGATCAAGAGGCAAGTGCAGCTAGCAATGAGTCAAATACAATCGCAATCAACACCGGGAGTCACCATTAGCCTCGTTGGTCAGATGAAAAGCAGTTGTGCTTCTACGGAGCTGCCAGTTATTCAAGACGACGCTGGGTTGCGCTTCCCTGTTGATGACATTACCGAGCCTCTAACAACATGTGACCTGCACATTCCAGATGGTAATAATGCATCAATCATGGTGGCTGTCGGGGTTGTATCTCCAATAGACTGAACAAAGACACCAAGAATCCATGGGTCAGTTATTCAACCTGGATATGCTAGCGTCTCGGTCGATAGAGTGCTCAAAGGTTACAGCAATGTTCCTCTTGACATTGAAGGCGGTAATGGGGAGAAGACACTAGGAGAAGCAGAGAAGACATTTATTCAATGGTGTAAATGCTTCATCATCATTCCTGGGGCGCCACCGCTTCCCCTACCTCACCCTAGGTACGAATGAAAGTGAATGAAATATTATTTTCCATTAATTTTCTATTGGCTTCAAAAATAATTGACACACAACTTCTTTTTGTAGCAGGGTCTCCCCCCTAGCCTAGCCTAATCATTCATTCCCCATCTCATCACAGCATCGCGGGGGGCGAGACGACTTCATCCCCACGGCGATCGCCAACTCCTACACCGGCCCCATTGCCTCCACAACGATCTCCAACTCCTACACCGGCCCCACCGCCTCCACAACGATCTCCAACGCCTCCACGCCGATCTCCACCAACACCGGCCACATCGCCTCCACGCCGGTCTCCAACACCGCCCCCACCCCCTCCACAGCGACGCACTACAAAGACGTCTAAGGTCCCGGCGGCAAAGAAGACCCCGAGAAAAAGAGTTATTTCTCAAGAAATACTTCCTGAAAAGACTGATGAGCAAATAGCAGCTGAAGAAGACAAAAAAGTGAAAGATTTTTTTATAGATACCAAAAACAAGAGTCAAGCGAAGCTTAAGGAGAAGTCATACTTTTACCTACCACGAGAGGTGTTGAGGCAGAAGGTCGATGCTCATAAGAAAAAGATGATTGAACTTCGTAAGCCTTCGCCACTATCAGACTATGACCGCTCCCTCGTGAAGTCACATGATGCAGGTAAGAAAAGGAAAAGAGCATCAGGGAAGGATGTCCCACAGCTCGGACAATAGAAGCAACCAATGCAAAATCTTGTTGTTGCTAATGAATATAGGTTCCAATATAGAAGTCTATCGACCAGACAACTCTGGAGAAGTGTCGGTTCAAGCCCTTAATGCTTTTTTTAAAGATACTGGTTTAACCTTGGATCAATTGATGGGCAAAGCTCTAATCCAGAACCTGGAAGTTGATACCTGGAAGACTTATAAATATGGCAAAAGTCTGTACAACCCTGTGGCTCTGAATGAATTGGGTACACAAATGTACTTGCTCAACAAGTGGTACATGCAGGCGTGTGGCAGGGGTGAGCAGTGGATCTTTGTCAGATTTAGAGACCATCATTACTTCCAGTGGCGATGACATCTTACATATTAGTTTCGAAGAATTGCATCAACTATTCCACTTGGACGCTCTGGACAAATTAATCATTAGCTCCTTTTGTTTGTAAGTGATTCTTACTTTTATTTAATAAACTCACTTCCATGCGTACGTGTATATAATTATCCTCACATGTAACTTATATTTATATACAGATTCCAGATGTTAGAGCTTTAAAGAATACAAGACACCAGTGTTGGCTTCATTGATCCTTATATCGTATTCAAAACCGGTATTATTGTCAAGGAGCGGTGGGTATCTGAAGTATAGGAGAATATCATGATGTTCTTCGTGAAGCAGCACGACAAGACAACAATACTTTTCCCGTACAACTTTGAGTAAGTGTTAATAATAATGTAGTCTACACATTTTATGTAATATCAATACAACTTATATGCATGTACGTGTGTGTATAAACCAATACAGGTTTCACTGGATACTCATTGTCATTGAGTTAAACTCAAGTCGGTTAGTAATCTTTGACTCGTTGAGAAAAGAGCGGGCACTATACCAAGATATGATAGACATTATCCAGGGGTAATTTCGATCTCTCGCGCACAACTATTATTGAATAGACTTTGCTATAATTTATTAACGATCGTACATTATTGGTCGCATAGGGTTTGGAAAGAGTTTATTCGACAACATCGCAAGGATTGCAAGGCACCACTTAATGTAGTTGAAATACCAGTAAGTTGTACTATATACACTTCCCCATGTGTTTAATTATTATATCGTACTTCAATTTACGTGTGGGATGATGAGAATAATCTTCTTCTCGTACAGTGGTGTTTGCGGCAGGAACCAGGTAATAACTTGTGTGGATACTACGTTTGTGAATTTATCACTGCGCACATAAGAAGAACTCCTAAAGATGTCCTCAGAGTACGTATATATCAATTTTTTATTTATTTTTAAATGAATATATATATATATATATATATTAATACTTTTCCTTTTATTTCAAATGCAAGACTGAATGGTTGAAACGAAGGGGCATGCAAAAAGACCATCTAAAGCAGTTCAGGAGTCAATAGCAGGATATCTTCTAGAAAAAGTGCTAAATCCCAACGGCGAGTTCTACTTTGATCCTAAGGAATAAATAATGTAAATTAAATGTTTATTGATATCGTTATTTTCGAGAACAAGATTATGAAAGTGTTGTATATATACATATATATATATATATATATATATCTATAATATATATAGGTTCATACTTTATTCGAATATAATAATGCTCGAGATGAGAATTAGATGTAATTATATGTGTGCGTGTATTTATATTAGCAGCGTAGAATACGTACATAAAAATATATTATATATTAAACAAATACGTGTAACTGAACTGAAAACAAATTAAAAAAAAAAGAAAAAGAAAATGAACCTTTAGTCCCGGTTGGGGTTACCAACCGGGACTAAAGGGTGCGGCCATGTTTGCTCGGCTGGAGGGCCTGTCCCTCTTTAGTCCCGGCTCGATGACCCGGGATTAAAGGTGGCACCTTTAGTCCCGGGATCGTTGTCCCGGCGCAGTAACTAGGACTAAAGACCGTTACCGTCCGGGACAACAAGTCCATTCTGTATTAGTGGTTAGAGTTCAGCTAACAACGTGCTATTTGAATACTCTGTGACTATTCTGTGACTTTAATTATTGGTAACATATAATCTAATCCTATGGATTCTGGCGCGTGGGACCAGGCTTCATCGACATTGCCTTGTCGTGTCGCTGATGGGGTGGGCCGTGACGGAGGGCCGGCGATGGAAGAACTATCGGGCCTGGGTGCGTCAACATCGAGCCCATGCGCAAGAGCCCGGTCCACAGTGTTGGGAACCTGATGTCGGGTATCCTGGCGGGCTGTGGGCGGTACGGAGTACATAGCAGTATAGCACTCCTGGGCCAGCTGAGAGGTGAGCGCACCAGCTGCCGAGCATTTGCTCAAAAAAGACCCCCTAAAAAAATGCTCAAAAAAGAAGAAAAGAAAAGCTGCCGAGCAGGGCTAAATCGGAAAAAAATTGTATGGACCGTGGGTCCATAACCCTGTCCGTGAGCTACCCACGTTGATGGCTGCCGCGTGGCACCTGATACGATCATGCGGTACGGGAGGTCCGGCTCCAGGCTTGTGCGTGGGCAGCGGCTCCTCGGTTCCAGGCTCACGAACAGAGAGAGGCTTGTGCGTGGGCAGCGGCTCCTCGGTTCCAGGCTTGTGCGTGGGCAGAGGCTTGTGCTTCTTCCTGCAGACGCGGTTCCACCCTAGCCAGGAGTGCGCCTCGTTCAAGGCATATGCCTTGGCACACAAGGGCAAGGCAAAGGACCCCGACCTCGTCTATAACCCGGAGGACCTGCCCGAGGCATACAGCAACCCGAGCGTGCATAGGCACCTCAGCGAGTACACGGCGATGGCGAGAGAGATCCATGGGTCAGAATTTGATCCGAGCACCGCTGACCTCGAGGGTGACATCGTCATGAGGTTGGGACCAGGTAAGCCACACGGGCGGTACTATATGGGCAACAGCACCATAGACACGGCCAACACTCAGACACTCGCCTAGATTAGAGCCCGGAGCACGAGTTCGAGTCCGGCCATACGCCCATGCTCACAGCCCCAGGTAGTAGCGCTCCAGGTTAGTTCTGTTGCATTCGTTGTCCATTCATTTTCTACTCGTTCTTTATTTGCATTCTAACTATGTGATAAATAATTGTAGGCCCAGATTGAAGCCCTACAGGAGTCACAACAGGCCTCACAGAGCCAGCTTCAGGCCCTCGAGCTGTCGCACCAGGCCGAGTTGGCACAGGAGAGGGCGCGAGTGCAGGCCCAGCTTGAGGCCTTCCAGTAGGCGCACAAGGACTGGTACGAGTACATGGCCTGTTTTTCTCAGAGCATGGGCCAGCCTCCACCGCCTCCGCCGCCGCCGATGATACCGTTGGTGCCTCCACCTCCGCGCGACGGCACTCCTGTGAGTCACTTAGATGCACTCTTCACTTTCGTGTCATATAGAGCTACCTTCGACTTATATCTTAGTTTGACCTACCATAGCTTAGACCTTAGAATTTGCTTTGATCCAGATAACTCACATGTGCAATCTCATTCTAGGGACCTTCTACAGCTGGATCGAACAACGATATGCAGGGTGATCAAGACCTGGACTTGACTCCGTTTCTCCGCAGGCCTCCGACCATGTGACAGGCCATCCGGCCTTGTTTGATAGGTTTGTATGTTGAACTATGGACTTGGTTGAACTTTGTGGACTTTGGACATATGTTGATGGTGTTTGTGGACTTTGCATGGTGCTTGTCGACATATGTTGGTTATTGTGAGTGGATGTGACATTTGTGGGCATATATGTGATATATATTGCCTATCTGTCATGTTATTATAATTTCCTGTGATTTTGTTGCTTATTGTGACTGGATATGCACTGAAACAAACAAAAAAAAAATCTGTGGACATATTTTACCGAGTGTAGCACTCGGTAAAACAGAGATTCTGTCAGTTTTACCGAGTGTAGCACTCGGTAAAACAGCGAACATAACCAAATTGGTTCTGATTCTGTGAATTTTGCCGAGTGTGCCATTTTTTACCGAGTGCCGCGTCCCCACTCGGAAATATTTGACTACTTTTTACCGAGTGGGAACACTCGGTAAACATTATTCCTGAAGTTTATTTGCAGAATTGTTTTAATCACGAAAATGGTTATTCTTTTACCGAGTGTTAGGAGCTACACTCAGTAAACATTATTCAAAAAATTTATTTGCGGAATTGTTTTAATCACGAAATGCTAATTTATTTACCGAGTGCTGCTAGTGACACTCGGTAAACGTCGCCGTTAACGGTCAGTTTGGAGGCTGACGACCGCCAAGTCATAATTGTTTACCGAGTGTCGTTGTAGCACTCGGTAACGCTCTGCTCCAAGTGCGCCGATATTAGACACTCGGTAAAATAACTTCACCGAGTCGTTGTTTGCCGAGTCCACTTTACCGAGTGTGGCACTCGGTAAAGAGTTTGCGTGTAACACTATTTACCGAGTGTTACTCACACTCGGTAAATACACAGTATCCCGTAGTGACGTAGGGTATTATGTCGATCAGACGGCCCGAACTTGTCTAAATCGCTGTCTCTGCGCCTTGTGTCACCATCTGGTTCCTGATTACGCGCATCCCCACCGACAAATCTATCATCGTGGGATACCCCTCGGTGGATTGCCGACGATATTATGTCGACATACATACACTAACGTTATATCTTAATCACCTCATATGAAGAGTGACAATGGTTTTCTTCTGTCTCTCGCTCTCAACCTTCCTGTAGTAGCGTTCAGCTCCCATGATGCGCGTGGAAGTAGAGTCTAGGGCCCTCACAAAGCTAGCCGTCCATGCGTGCTCGAGGCTAAGGCTGGCCCAAGCATGCTTTGAGGTCCTGTGTAAGGGTATGTATGGAAAAGTTCTAGCTCCACAAAAGCAACTTTAGAGCACCGGCTGGAGCAGCACTATCATGAATCTAGTTTTGGATCTGGCTCGGAGGAATCTGTTTGGAAGAGTTTCACCATGCATCTAACTAGATTCATATGTAATTATAAAAAAGTATTCGAAGACTAAAATGAAAAAAAGATAAGAATCAACGTCTCAATGGCTGAAGGCAAGGCGAAGCATGGGGATGGGCGGAGCCAGTCGTGGCCGATGCGGACGAGCGTGGCTGGCATGGACGGATTTAAGGGTATTCTCCAGTATTCCCGGGAATACCCAACTATTTTGGTACAATTTTACGTAGATATGTGTACATACTTATGTATATAAATGTATAATGGTATAATCTATAGTATTTTCGCCTATTTCAGCCTAAAAACATAAAAAATTGGCCTTTCGGCCTTGCTTCAAACTTCCTCACCTTCCCAAGCCGGCCCACTTGGCCCACTCATCTATTTCAGCTTTTCCAGGCCTATCACGCCGACACCCCGTGCCCCCCCCCGAGTCCCCGACCCCTCACCATCGTTCATACATCCTACCCTCTCACGCTCGGTCACGGAACACGGGCACGCGGCGGCGTGGGGCTAACCCTAGGCGGCGGCGGTGCCGCAGCGGCCGACGAGCACAGGGGCGGCGACCAGAGGCGGCGGGGAGCGCAATGGGCCGGCAAGCAGGCAAGCAAGGCAGCAGCGCAGTGGCCAGGGGGGGCTCGCCGCGCCCACAAGCCCGCATCACAGCCACAAGTGACAAGGCCTGGCGGGCGGGGGAGGCGCCGTGGCGGCGGCTAGGCCAGCCGGTCGCCGGCAAGACTAGGACTCCAGGCTCATGTCTCCATTCTCACTCTCCATACTCTAGTTCTTAGTTGTTCAATTTTCTTTTCAGTTGTTTATGCAGCTGAAGTTTTCAATTAGATTAGAAGTCTAGATTCTAGAAAGCAAATATTGGTCTAGAGTTTTCAATTAGAAGTCAAGATTCTAGAAAGCAAGATTAAAACAACAATTTAGTATTTTGTAAGTTCTCTTTATTACTTATTAGTTTGGTTCATGCATATCTTAGAGTTCAGCTGAACAATGTGTTATTTGAATACTCTGTGACTATTCTGTGACTTTAATTATTGGTAACATATAATCTAATCCTATGGATTCGATTTTTTTGATGTGGACTTGGGAATACCCAAGTTTCGAATCTCTGGCTCCGCGACTGGTGGCTGGCGCCAAGACAGACGCAACGTGGCTAGGGAGGAGTGTCGGGAATGATTATGTGCCTATGGTGAAAAAGAAACGAACCGACAATTTTTTCCAACTCTATGAAAATGAAGTTTTCATAGCACCTGTTAAGAAGCTTGGCTTGTGCGTGGGCAGCGGCTCCTCGGCTCCAGGCTCACGAACAGAGAGAGGGTGCCGTCTGATGTATTCGCTTTACACGCGTCAGCTATCCAAGGAGGGAGCGCACGCACGGCACAGTGGACCCAGACGACAGTGTGCGTCGATGGGTGTATGATGACTTTTCCTCGGACTTGACGACGAACTAGGCCCGTGCTGCTTGGGGAGTGACAGATGAGATCATAGACAACGGTGAATTTGGAGAGTCCATGAGAATTAAGGTTGCTGATTTTTCTTTTACTAGAGAGGTTGTGGTGTGGGCCAAATGGTGCCACGTAGTAGCCATCAATTGAAACTTTCAAGATTTAGAGTTCAAGCTCGCAGCTGATCGAGCCTATGAGGGTAGCCGATTAAGTATGATATATGAAATAATGTATAGTTCAATCTATTTATTTTATATCTATATCTTTACCTAATATTAAAAAATAATTTTTTCTCTCTCAAGTTTTCGTCCTTCACTCTCTTCCAAGTCCGCCCTATCAACTCACTCGAGCATAAGAATCGTGCATATTAGATAGATTTTAATTGGGATTGGCCTATTTTTATTCAATTGAAATCAAATAAATCCTAAGATCAATATTAAATGCTAGGTGCATTAAAATCTTAAACCCGTGTGGCATGTGTGAGAACCTACTGCAAAGTTGAGAGAAGCAAAGGGCATTGTTGCACGCGCCATGTCGATCGCGTCCATTACTTGAAGTCTACGAGAGTAATACACTCGAGAGTTTCTACCCCTTACTCATAGTAACACGTAGTTGTTCCTCTGCGATTAGTTCATCACGATAATGTCGCTAGTGTCCAAGTGCGTCTCTGCGATTACTCCATCATGGTAACGTCATTGGCTGGGATGAAAACGGTACATATATTTTCTGACTGTATTTGAAACCGAATCTGTTTAGAGGGGTTGGGATCTGTCCGTATCCGAGTCCGGATATCCAACATCCGATACCGTATCTGTATCCGAATACTCAAATCGCATATTTATGATGTCGATATCCAATCGTATCCTATCCGACGTAGTTGACACTATCCGTATTCGAATCCGAATCCGGACAGAAATATGAAAACAAATGTAATATGAGTGATATCCGTCCGTATCCGATCCGTTTTCATCCATAACTCATTGGTGTCCAAGTGTGTCTCCCCACCTTCCTCCACTGACACTATAAGAAGGGCACACATCCTCAGCCTCACCCATGTGATAATTCCATAGCACCACCTTTGTCTATAATACACCCTGTTCGCTTGGCTTATAAGTCGTACTTTTTCAGCAAATGAACAGTATTTTTCTCTCACAAAAAATCAGCCAACAATACTTTCAACCATGGCTTATCAGCCAAACGAATAGGGCAATGTTGTTGCTCCCAAGTATTCCCGTTCGTCTAGCCCCTGCACACACAGGTGCTGAAAGAGCAGGCCTCAAGAACTGTCATCTGTTTGTGATATCTGCTCAGGTGTACGTAGCGGGAGATCAGGTTTTTAGAGAGCACACATCTTCGGTGCGACTGCTCATTATTTGACTACTTCTTGGCAGCAAGGCGTTACAGTACACATACGACTACTTCCCAGTAGCCATTCGCGGTATTGCACTCCATACCTAGTCATGCGCCGAATGTGGTCTACTATATCAAACAACCCCCCATATCATTTAGTATATTTTCATTAGTCCAGGTACTGGTCGTGCCTTAGGGTATAAAACTACAACATCTTTCACTACAAGAGATATGACCTTCTACGACGAGCCTGCTTGTTTTGCTACGTTATTCTATCATATATGTGTATTATACTATCCGTACTGACTCCAACTTGTTTTGCTATCAAATGTAGTATGTTATTCTATTAAGTCTGCCATTACTCAAAATTTCTCTAAATTTGTATACTAATGTAAACTATTTTTCTTATAATGTTAGGATGAAATGGAAGCCATCACCGCTCACCCTGCACTAGAAAGGGAACAACCAAAGACTCCTGCTAAGTTGTTGCTCAAGTTCTTCCATCAAGTAAATTTCTTCGAAATGTTGGCCTTGAGCTAGCAGCCCCCAAGAGAAAGTGTTACTGCTGCTGCACATATACAAGAGTTGGAGGTCGAATGAAGTTGCGGTAGAGAAACAAGGTGCTGCAGCACTTCGAGATCAACTTTATGGCCAACAGGATGAGTTGGATGTGTTGAAAGAGAAGGTTGGGGAATCAGAGGATGCAAGGGAGAAGCAGATAGAAAGATTAAACATTTGAAGAAGCAAGTAGAGGAAAGCAATGCTCTTCTACGTCGTTTGTTCACCTTGAACAAGGACTAGGTCACTCCTTACCTTCTCCTCAATATGGTTTGGATATCTGGATATTTATTTTGGTACTTGGCCTAAACTTGGATATGTGATAATGGTTTGGATTTAGCTGTTTATTTTGGTAATGGCTTGGATATGTGGCTGCATATTTTGCTACTTGGTTGACTTGGACATGTACTATGAATGAATCTGATTTGCCAAGTAATGTAATGAATGTGGCCATTTTCAGTTTGCTTGTTGGTTGTAGTTTGATTTTGTAGGCTACAATATATACAGTGGGCTACAATATATTAAATTGCCACGTCATGTGGCAATAATATTTTAGGACATTTTGTTATCGTACGTGGCACCTACATAGACTTCTATTGTCCATGGTTTGCGACATTTTCTTTGATAACGATAATAATTGAGTGTCATAAATCAACGAGGCAGGCATGAACATCGCAAAAATTATGATGATAATATGAATTTTGTTGCAGAACTAGCTACAGGGGATAGGCGACGAATTTATTTTTGTCATGCGTGCGTCCTAAATTGTCAAACATGCCATAATTTTCAATTTCCACGACATAAATGCAACGTCGTAGAAGGTCATATCTCTTGTAGTGTTTCATTAGTTTAATTAGTATGTCGTTTATCATCGTTGAAGTTACGAGTAAATCACACATGCAAATATTTGTGGTCAGAAACCTTTTGCTATTTTCCTAGATTAAATAATGCCTAAATTTATCAAAATTTCTAACAATCCAAAAACCTGATAATAGGCACTTTTCAATTATTGATTTTACTGTTGCTTTAAAGTCAAATGTGTTTGATAGTTCAAATTACAAACAATGGCGTGCTAAGATGGTCTTGTGATTGAGGGCTATGAACATCTTTCATGTCACACAAGGGAAGCCTGAGCAATTTACTCCTAAACAGGAGCAAGTTTTTGAGGTTGCCAACAACTTATTTTGTGGTGTTGTGGTATGTGTTCTAGATGAAAACATTATGCATGTCGACATATCCCTGTCGTATGGCAAAGAAATGTGGGAAGCACTTGAGGAAAACTTCGGTGATTCCAATGTTGGGAGTAAGCTCTATATCATTGACCAGTTGTATGACTACAAGATGGTTGATGACCGTTATGTTGTGGAACATGCTCATGAGATACAAGGCACTGGCAAAGAAACTTGAGCATTTCCTTTGCGTGTTGCATGACAAGTTTGTGGCTGGTGGTATCATCACCAAGTTACCACTAGCTTGATGGGATTTTGCCACACACAGACACGCTGGATCGATTTGCTGATGGGGAATGGATCTCATGCACATATTCTTAGTGTTGGTACGGTCATTCTAAAGCTCACTTTAGGAACGTCCAATTGAAGAACATGTAGCATGTCCCATCCATAAAAAAAGAATCTAGTTAGCGGCTCTAGTGTGTAGAGATGGTTTTGAATTAGTGTTTGAATCTAATAAATGTGTATTGTCTAAATTTGTGACTTTTATTAGAAAAGGTTATGAATAAGGAGGCTTGTTCCACTTCTATTTGTTAGATGTGTGTAATAACTTTGTGAACCATTGTTGGGTATCAGTATTAGGGATACCTGAAAGAAGGAAGCTGATGGCCACGAACGCTAACTCGCCCGGATGGTCGAGAGCATATTTTGGTCTCGCCTGACCCCGAAGGTATGGGCTCTGTCTCACCCAACCCCGAAGGTACGGGCTCTGTCTCGCCCGACCCCGAGGGTGCGGGCTCCGCATCGTCCGACCCGAGGGCACGGGCTCCGTCACGTCCGACCCTAAGGGCGTGGGCTCTGTCACGTCTAACCCCGAGGGCGCGAGCTCCGTCACATCTGACCCTGAGGGCGCGGGCTCCGTCTCGCCTGACCCCTTAGGCGCGGACTTCGCCTCGCCAGACCCCTCAAAGGGGGATTCTGCCTAGCCCGATGGGGGTTCGTACCGCCTCCAACCACTACGGGCCTAAGAGTACGAACCCAGGGTCAAACTTCTAACACTAGAAAGAGGGTAGGCGCGTCTTGACGTGATCCGTGGCCATGATGGGCCATACCTGAGGACTCACGTCGCCAACGGTGTCGGGCGTGCCGGCGCTATGCTACAAATCCCCGTACGACTTCTGTCAGGGGCACCTGTTGACCATGCTGCCCGCCGGGACAGAATGGGGCACCACGACCGGCTAGTGATGCCCACGTGTTGCGCCAGTGGCGAACAGGGTCCCGACGTGGAGCCATCCCCATCATCATCTACAGGACCGGTGGGACCCGCGTAAAGGAGACGAAGGACGACGCAACCCAGAGGACTTCTTCCTCCTAGCTTCTCTCTCTCTCTCTCGTGTAACCTATGCCTTCCCCTTCATCTATAAATGGGGAAGCAGTACGCCCCATGAAGGGCACGGCTGAACGAGCTCAACAAGACTCAACTCCGTTTAACCCTTTCACTAGAGACTTAGGACCTGCTCTCTCTCTCTCGCCCATTTGTAACCTCAAACTGGATGCAGGGACATTCCGCCCGAACTAATATAAACCCTTGTATCTTCCGAGCACACCATCCGAGCTAGACTCACAAACACACATTTACTAGTCGGTGATTCGAAACACCGACAGTTCGCACGCCAGGTAGGGGCCTTTTGTGCGTCTCGTCATCCACAATAGGTCATGGATGGCTAGCCACGGTGTTAGCTGGGTCCTAGGCACGCACGTGCACTTTGGGAGCCTAGACTTCTTCGTCACGGCGAAGGGAGAGCTAGCGCAGGCTCCCACCCCCGTCCAACTTCTTCGCTCCACCAGCCTCGACGCAACCGTCGAGGCCCTCGAAGAGCTGTAGCTGCACGCCCCGGAGGCCCATGCCCCTGGGAGCGACCAGCTCGTCGGCTTCGATTATAGGAGATTGGAGCGCTAGCTCGACACCTTCCTAGGACCCCGACCATCCCAGGAGGAACTACGCTGCCTCACCTTCTCGTTCACCAATATCATGACGCAGCTTGCCGGGGGGTAACTGCTCTCCCCAGAATACCTCACCCAGAGCACCCCGACAGTGTTCTCGTTCGGTCTACACAACGCCGCAAGGACCATTGGTCACCTCGCAGCACAGCGCATGCACCCATCCCCCACGGATGATGAATTCATGGGTATGATGGACTACATCGCGGAATCCTTCCACGACCTTCTCGTGGGAGATTCAGACACGATCTCCGACTCTGACTCTAGCAGGGGAAGCCATCACCCCTCATGAGAATGCTTCATGGCAGGCACCCCTGAGGGATGTGTCGAAAGCGTCCATGAGGAAGGGCTACTCCTATGAATGACCCTAACATTGAGGTCGAGGGAGATGTAGGGGCCACGCCTCGCCTACGAGTGGAGCAGCTGAGGGCACGGCACAAGGAGATCAAGGATGCATGACTCCAACTGGAGTAGGAGCATGTGGAGCTCGAGCGTGAGATCAAATGCCATGGAGGTGGTGGTCGTGCACGCGCCATCATCCGTGACATAAACCGGAAGATCATCGAGGACGACGGAGGCTTCCCGCACTTTGCCCGGGCAAGCCAGAACATAGCTGCCGTAGTGGCCATGCTCCGTGGGCTCCTAGAGCCCACAACACTCGAAGACCATCGGGCCTACCACAAGATCTACACGTTGCTCGAGCGCGTGGCGGTGCAATAAGCAAAAAGCTCGTTGTCTCGGCGATGCGAGCTCGATGCCAGTCAGCGCGTGTGTTCGGGACGACATGGCTAGGACGTATCCATCCATCAGGCGTCACACGATGGTGGGGGGCTTGCTATGGTCCCAGTGCATGAGTGTCTCGGCCCTAACTGTGACGCACGTAACACCCTAGACGCCCGTAGGCATGGACGGGGGGATAAGAAAGAGGAGGCCAGCCGTGGCTACCACCCTCGTCGGTCGAACGTTATGACAATGGCGAGGACTGGAGCTCGAGCCCTGATCTACCAGGGCCCTAGGCTTTCGGCCGACACATCATCAACGTGGCTTTCCCGCCGTGGTATCAACCACTGACTAACATCCCAAAATACTCTAGGGAAACAAACCTCGGCCTATGGCTCGAGGATTACCAGCTTGCTTATCAAGCCGGCGGTGCGGATAGTGATTACTTCATTATCCGCAACCCCCCCTTGTTCCTCGCTGATTCGGCACGGACATGGCTGGAGCTCCTTCCTCCCAACCGGATTCAAAGCTGGGCGGATCTGAAAGAGACCTTTATCGGAAATTTCTAGGGCACCTACACGCACCCTGGGAACCCTTGGGATCTGAAGAATTGCTGATATAAGTCTGGGGAATCTCTCCATGAGTACATCCGATGCTTCTCCAGGCAATGCAACGAGTTGCCCGACATCGCCGACGCCGACGTCATTGGAGCCATCCTATTTGGGACCACCTACGAGTCCCTAGTCCACAAGCTGGGATGCAAGGGCCCTAGGACCACTAAGGAGCTCCTCGACATCATGACATGCCATGCCTTAGGCGAGGAGGTGGTTAGAGCGATTTTCGACCGCCCCAAGGGCAAAGCGAGCGGGACGAGGATGCCAGTGAGGGCACCTCCAACCGCCCAAACAAGAAGAAGAACAAGCAGCGACACGGGGGCTCGCTCGTGGCTGTTGCTGAGCAAAAAGGCAGTCGGGCGCCCACCGAGGGCGCTCCTAACCACTTCAAGAAGCTACTCGAGGGGCCATGCCCAAACCACAGCTTCCCCGTCAAGCACCTGTACAAGGACTGCGCACTCATGAAGCGTTTCCTATCTAACGGCTCCAAAAAGGGGGGACCAGGGGAAGAAGCCTGAGCTAGCGACAGACGATGCCGAGGGGAAGGATGGTGGCTTCCCGACACCAAAAGGCTACCTCATGATATATGGTGGGGCGGTGGCTTACGGCTCCAAGCGCTGCCGGAAGCTCACGCGTTGCGAGGTCTACGTGGCCGAGCCAGCCACGCCATCTTTCCTCCGGTGGTCGCAGTCCGCCATCACCTTTGACCAATCCGACCACCCAGAGAGTGTCCCGATCATCATCAAGAAGCGGCTCACCAAGGTGCTGATGGATAGAGGCAGCGGCCTCAACATCATGTACGCCAAGACGCTTGATGCCATGGGCATCGACTGATCACGCGTCTGACCAATCGGGGCACCTTTCCACGGCGTCATGCTGGGGAAACAAGTCGTACCACTTGGGCAACTCGACCTGCCCCTCACCTTCGAGGATTCAGCCAACTATAGGATGGAGACCCTCACCTTCGAGGTGGTTGGGTTCTACGGA
>NW_027097064.1:0-40000 GCF_019320115.1 Miscanthus floridulus | reverse complement strand
CTTGTTGGTTTCAGCCAACCCAAACCAGCCAGCCAACAGTGTTTTCCTCTCACAACAAACCAGCACTGGCCAGCCCAAACCAGCCCAGAAACCAACCAGCGAACAGACCGCATATATTTCACCTGCGGCAATAATTAAATTTGATAACTGCGATCAATGCCGAGTTCATTGGGATAAGCCAAGGTAAGAGCAGGCATTCTTCTTTGTTGTGTAGCATTTAAAACCGCAACATCTTATAGATTTTGAGAAAGTCTTCGAACTCCTTGCCGTTGATAGATTTCATATCCAAGCAAATGTAAGAACACCGCACGGTGTCATTGGTAACTACTGTACATAACTCAATAAGGACTGAAATACTTTAAAAAAACTGAAATATGATACGTATCTAGTTTTGAGTAGCAAAGCTAACAATATATCTAAGCTAAGTTGTTCTTCCACTAGCTTAGGTCTTACACAGAATGTCTTCCAATTAAAGATAAGATCATGATGAAGCATTAGTATGGATGATATTCTCAAATTCGAGCTAATTTACTGCTGTACAGACCACATACGTACAGAGCATGATGATAAAAATCTACTATAGGTGAGCAAAGGGATTGACCAAACAATGACACTATATATATGTGGCCCTACGTTGGAGGTCCTGGCAGAGTGCATTCACGTTAAAAATTCATCTGGAAAGATTCAAAGAGAGCCGAAGGAAAACAAACAAGAGAGGAGCAATATGGGCAGTCTGTTCGGGTGGGCTTATACGATCATATACGATCGTGGATTATAAGCTGAAACAGTATTTTTCTCTCACACCAAACCAGCCAGCAGTAAATAATTCACGATCGTTTACGACGAAACGAACATGCTAGTCTGCTCCGCTTTGATCTGGTCAACCTCGAGATCCGGCCCCATCCATCAGGTCTCACAAAAAAAATGTATTTGGATAACATTCTCTAGAAAAAAAAATCATTCCGATTTGAAAAACGAACAACATCAATGATAGAAAAAACGAGAGAACTAAATCTTCCTCTTCATCTCTGTATCACTATCACCCCTTCATCATGCGCCCTCCCCTGTGTGTCCTCTCGTGTTGTTCAAGCCACAAAGGCGGCAGTGGAGCAATTTGCTTCACTGAGTTGATCTAGCCTTGTCGTCCATTGTCATGTATGGAAATGGAAGCTCAGCTTCCCTGGTTCTGAATGAACGGGTGATCCGTCAATTGAGCTGCAGAGGGGCGAGATGCTGGAGTGCGTTGCAAGCACAGCTGCAAGAAAATTTTCCCTTCATCTGACAGAACGTCCGGGATTTCAGGTATATATGTATCATCGTTGGCAATCTTAAACATTGCTGGTACCTGTATGAGATAAGATCAGAGAAGACTCAGCATCATTCATAACGGTTAATGCAGCTGCCAAAGTGCCAAGTGAAATCATACCGGTTCGTATCCATGCAAAGGAGGCTTTCCTTTTGCCATTTCAATAACAGTACATCCCACACTCCAAATGTCAGCAGATAGATTATATCCTTTCCCACTGCAATTACTCAATATAACCTGCAGGTTCCCAATGATGATAGAAGCTTACTCACAAACACACAGTACATTATTATAAACAAAGAATGCATAAAGTTTAGTGTTCTAAAGAGCTCACCTCAGGAGCCATCCAGCAAGGAGTTCCTCTGCAGGAAGTGTGTACTTCAGTCAAAGTCGCTATCTGCTTCAACATACAAGTAATTAAACGAAGGCGTTTGGAAAAGGAAACAAACTGCACCCTACAACTCTTTCTGCTCCTTGTGATGATGACCACCAAAAGGATCCTGATACTTTACGCACAAGTTCGTCAAAACACAAAGACCATGGAACTTTTCAATTCTAAGGATCTTCATTCAAGCTGCGCAGCACAGCACAGCAGAGCAAAGCCACAGACTATGAACACAAGTCCTTAAAAAATTGGTTCCATTTTTTTGTGAGCTGATTCTCAGTTTCGTAAGAAATAAATTGAAATCTGCAAGTGCTTTAATGCCTCCTTATAAGAAAATAACATTAATCCTACTACAACATGGCAGTATCAACTTCAACTGCGCTTAGAGACAAACTAATACTCTTTTTGGGAAGACTGAATTTGGTTTGTACAATGGAGAATATTTCAGAGAAGAGAATTAGCACTTGACTCGTTAATCCCAAAAAAAAAAGGATAAATCTTACGATAATTGAACCGCCAAGTTACTAAGAGCAACTCCAAGAGACTAGCTAAAATTAGATTCCAAATTACAAACACAGAACAGAAGGAGAACGACGTAAAGGAAAAACTACATACATGCTTAGCCAATCCAAAGTCAGCAAGTTTGACCTCATTGTTAGAGCCCACAAGTATGTTCGCTCCTTTAATATCTCTGCCATGAAAACCAGCATGGAAAGATTATTGCATTTTCAGATATTTATGGAATATAAGCAAATAGTTTTACACAATGTACTATACTACAACCTGTGGATATGCTTCCTCTTATGCAAGAAGGCAAGGCCAGAGAGAATTTGTGCAGTATAACTGCGAATCATAGATCCCTTAAAAGGACCATTGGCAAGTAACACATGGATTCAGTGCCCTTAGGAACAGTATTCCATATAAATTGAGAGCGCACGATCAGTCTGTAAGGAAACATACACAGTTAGAAAGGCTATGCATGGGCAGCTAATTTGTAATGCAACTCCACAAATAATGGTAAACACTGAACAGTGGAGTAGAACCAGCAAACTAAATCTTCAGGTCAGTGAAGCTTAATTATTTTTAGCTTTGTCCTAAGTCAGGCTTCTCTAGTTTTGACCAAGTTTTCAGAAAAAAATCACAGACATCTACAGTGCCAAACAAGATTAATTAGATATACCATAAAATATAGTTTGATAGTGCATTTGTTTGGTATTTTAAATTTGAAACGGAGAGAGAGTAGAACTTACCACGGTACTTCCATAGTATTGCACAATGTTTGGGTGTGACCATTGTTTAAGAAGACATATTTCCTTCAAAAAAAAATTAAATCATGTTGCTCAATCAATCAACAAGATATACAATACTTGGATATTCATGAAATGGCAACTAATCATAGTATACTTGGATATTCATGAAATGGCAACTAATCATAGTACTACAAGATAATACCTGATTTAATTGCCTGAGTCGTTCCTCTGAGTGTGTATCATTCGAAATGACTGGTACTTCCTTAATTATATTGGGTACGCATTAATCCTCGCTGCCAACTGATAAACATGACTTTTATGTGCACCAACATGTGTGTACGTACGTATATATATTTGTATATGTAAGTACGTCGTATGCGTGTATGTATAACTTCATAGCTTTGAATGTAGCTGCTCTAATACATCAATTTTCACATGATATTCTGAAATTTTGATGATTCAAAAACAGAGGGCCGGGGAAGATGGTGTGGGGGAGGGATATATATGGTACCTGTTAAAACCAAGGAAAACCTGCCCAAATGAACCACACCCTATAGCACAGGAGCGCGGAAAAGACATGCAAGCTAGAATGCAGGAGGAAATCATAAAGCAAGTGCAAATAGCAATGAGTGCCCAAAGGTAAGCATCAGATCCAGGAATCAACATTAATATTAGCCCCCCTGATCAGTTGAAAAGCAGCTACGCTTCCACGGAGTTGCCAAATCAAGATGACGCAATGCTACGTTTCCCCGTGGATGACATCACTATACCGTTCATATCATGTGAGCTACATATTCCAAAAGGGAATGCCACAATCATGGTGGCTCTCGGTGTTTTTTTCTCCTCCAGATCCTACCAAGACACCAAGAATCCATGGGGCAATAATACCACCTGAATATGTTAGCGTCTCAGTGGATAGAGTTAACAAAGGTTTTAGTGATCTGGCTCTTGACATTCTAGGAGGTGATGGAGAGAAGACTCTAGGAGAAGCAGAGAAGACATTCATACTATGGCGCAAGCGCTACATCATTATTCCCGGGGTCTCTAGTCCACCATCGCTTCCTCAACTGCCAGTGCCAGACAATAGGTGCGGACAAAAGTGAACGAAACAAATTTTTCACAAATTTTCTATTGGCATGCATGATTAATAATAACAATTTCTTATACCTAATTATTCTTTTTTGTACTCACACAGCAGGGCCTCCGCCAACCTAAGTCCAATTATTCAATCTCCAGATCATCATAATGCTCCGGACAATGATTATGTAACGCCGCCACCGCCGTCACCTCAAGGAGGTCTCCAACGGCTGCCTTGCCTCCCTTGATGACCAAGAAGCAGCCAGCTCCTAAGAGGTCCGCCCCGCAAACGAAGCCATTGACCCATCAGCCGGCAAAGAAGAAAGCCTCCTCTAATCCAGTTATTCCCCAAAACTGTCTTACGAGAAAAGTGAAAATGAATTAAATGCTGCAATACAAAAAGATGTGAACAGTTTCTTCGAAAAAGTAAAAAAGCAATGACAAGCGAGGGAGAACCCGGAGAAACCGTACTTCTACCTACCTCCAGATCTTCTAAGAAAGAAGGTGGACCAGAAAAAGCGGGAATCTCAAAAGACCCTGCCAAAATCAGACTACAACCGCTCTCTCACCAAGTCATTTGAGGCGGCGCAGAAAAAGACAATAGCAGGGAAAGGTGTTGCACAACTCGAACAACAATCGCAACAATCAGTCCCCCCTCTTGTCATTCATAATGAATATGGTTCAAACTTAGACTTACTAGACGTCGATTTTGAGGACCTGGTTTGGTTTTACGAGGATACAGGTTTGGACCTTGTCCAAGTGCTCGCTGAAGGACCATCTGCTCCGAAAGTGGATCCTTGGAAGAAATTTGAACATGTGAAAGGTCCTTGTGTGGTTTGGTAATTGAGTGACAACCTAGGTGGACTAATTGTGTTTATGTGAGATACACAGGTGATTAGTCCACAGATACATGTGTGTGAGCAATATATGCCATGAAGGTGAAAATGGCTTGGAGATGTTGCAAAGCTTACACATGTGATGATGAAGGAGCTCATTGCACATGAGACATGACATTGAGTCATGTGATCAAGGTGGAGAAGATCAAGACAAGACTTGGCTTGATGGACCGGTTGCAAGCGTGAAGGGCAAGTTGAAGGCTTTGGAGCGATGGACCGTGTGGCGGTGAAGCTTAAGCAAGACTTGGCGCCGATGGACGAAGGCAACGGTGAAGAGCAAGTGAAGTCAAGATCGATGAACCAATATGATCACGTGATGATATAAAGTGGATCATATCATTGTTGATCATGTTGGTGCATGTGTTGCATCAACATTGGAGGAGATGGAATGGAATGCGCAAGGCAAAGGTATAACCTAGGGCATTTCATTTTACCGGTCATAGGTGTGTAGAGAAGTTTATGACCGGGTTTAGGATAGATGGCCGTACTATCAAGAGGAGCAAACTTGTTTGCATATCGGTCATCTAGTGCCACTAGAGTGATCTAACTTTGCATCGTCGCTAGGATCGAGTGGCGTGGCAAGTTGAGTGACTAACATCCTTTGGGAAATGTCTATGAAAAGCTAACACACATACACATGGTGGTGCACACTTGGTGGTGTTGGCACATTTACAAAGGAGATGGAGTTGGAGTTGATGTGGATCAACTTGGTGAAGAAACTCCACCGGCGGAGTGTCCGCCCATAGAGTGCGAACAGTCCGATGGTGCCACCGGCGCCCTACACAGAAAAGACAGGGTCTCACAGAGTGCATCGGACGCTAGCACTGGAAGTGACCGGACGCTGGCAGGGCACGTCTGGTCAGGCTGATGCATGGTGACGCAGGAGCTGGAGTGTGATCGGACGCTGGGCTGTGTCCGATCACATGCGACCGGACGCGTCCGGTCAAGGTCGGTACCTTACTGTAAACGATCGAACGCTGAGGTCCAGCGTCCGATCAGTTGAAGCTGCTGCGTCCGGTCAGAAGATGACCGTTGAGATCGAAAGAATGCCGTTGAATGTAGGTGACACGTGGCTATCATCAGGCGACCGGACGCTGAGGACCAGCGTCCGGTCAACACGACCGGAGCATCCGGTCGACCCGACAGTTGCCCAGTGAAGGGGTAACGGCTAGTTTAGTCCTTGGGGCTATAAATAGAAGTGACCTTCGGCCATGGCTGGTGCTGAGCACCTTGGGGGACTTTGTGTCCATGCTTGAGAGTGCTTAGGAGCCCTCCATCTCACACATACTTGATAGTGATCATTCGATTGTGTGAGTGAGCGATTCTAGTGCGATTGCATCGTGAGGTTGCAACGAGTGGCACTAGGTGATCGAGTTGCAAGCCGGTGGTGCTTGTTACTCTTGGAGGTTGCCACCTCCTAGACGGCTTGGTGGTGGTCTCCGTAGAAGCCCGAAAGAAGCTTGTGCGGCGCTCCGGAGAAGTGCTTGTGAGGGGCAGTTGTGCTCGCCCCACGGGAGTCGCGAAGAGCAACTTTAGTAAAGTGTGTCATTGAGCTACCCTCACTCAAGGGGTAGGTTCTGACGGCGCCCAACGTGCGGGCTTGGCGGGTGATGTCAATTAGCCGCCGAACCACCAAGTGAGCGGTCGACACAACGGGGACTAGCGTGTTGGCAAACACATGAACCTCGGGAGAAAAATCATCGTGTCAACCTTGTTCTTTCCGTTGGTTTGCATCCTCGTTACACAAGCTTTTAACTACTTTCATATACATTAAGCTTGTGTTGTTGCTCTTGTAATTAGATAGCTTGTGTAGCTTGCTAATTACCTTCTTGCTTGTGTAGCATAGAAGTAGCTCGCTTGCGTGGCTAATTTGGTTTGTATAACCTTGTTAGTCACATTACTTAGTTTGCGTAGCTAAGTAATTGTGCTTTCTAATTTGGCATTGGTTGTCTTGTTATTGAGCATTGCTAGTGAGCTTAGTTGGCTTTGTGCTTTTGCTTACTAGCATGTGTAGGAGCTCCCTTGTTGCTTAAAGTACTAGTGGCATAGGTTTATGTGACCTTGCTCCTAGAATTGGTTAGGTGAGCTCTAGCTAGCCCGGCACCTTTGTTGCTTAATTAGTATCTTTGGAAGGTGCTAGAGAACATAGATAGAGAGGTGTAGTCTTGGCTAGACTGATCGTCTTAATTCCGCACTTGTTTCGGTTAGCCGACGTGATTAATTTTAGAAAAGACTATTCACCCCCCCTCTAGTCCGCCATCTCGACCCTTTCAACATGGAAAAAAGTCTATACAACCCTGAGGCCTTAGGTGAACTAGGTACGCAAATGTACCTTCTAAACAAGTGGTACATGGCGGCGTGTGAACGGGGAGAGACGACCTTTGTTTCTATAAGAGTTAGAAACCAACATTACTTCCGTGGCGATGATGTTATATATGTCGAGTTTTTAGAATTACACCAACTATGCCACCTAGACTATCGACAGAATATCGTCGGCAGTCCACCAAGGGGTATCCCGCGATGGTAGATTTGTCGGTGGGGGTGCACGTAATCAAAAACCAGATGGTGACACAAGGCGCAGAGACAATGATTTAGACAGGTTTGGGCCGTCTGATCGACGTAATACCCTACATCCTGTGTCTTTGGTGTATTGTATTGATCTGGACGACAAAGTAGCTTGTCCGCTAGGGGACCCCTGCCTCTCCTTATATAGTTTGGAGGGACAGGGTTATAAGTAAAGTATCCTATTTGGTACTATACAATGTCTTGCGGTGCACGCCGAGCAGCGTCGTGCATGCCTTGATCTTGTGGGCCGGGCCACCCCTGATGGTGCGGCCCATGTCTTGTCTTGAGGATACCCGGGGGGCATACCCCCACAGCTAGTCCCCGAGCCTGACAGTAGGTGACGTAGTCGCGTGGTGCTAGGGTCAGAAAGTAGAAGACCAGCTGAGCTGGCAGCCAGTCCCCGGGCGTAGCCTCGAAATGAGAAAAGCGCACATTCACCGCAAGGTGAAGTGTGCCCACTTAGTCCCCGAGCCTGCTAGAAGATGAAGAATGAATCTTGTAGCAGGGTCAAAGAAAAAGAAGTCTGAAAGCTTTCCGACGTCGTCTGATATGCACGTATCAAGACCCCAGATGTGCTGCCCAAGATCAGCACCCTAATCCGAACAGCATGGAGCAGCTTGATAGCACACCGATGAGACGTAGCAAGATCCGAGCACCGAGGAGTCCCCGATGTAGTCGGCGATGTCCGACCACCTAGGGAGTTCCTGGCGTAGCTAGCGATGACCGAGCACCGAGGAGCGAGGAGTCCCCGGCGTTGCTGGCGATGACCGAGCACCGAGGAGCGAGGAGTCTCTGTTGTCGCTGGCGATGACCGAGCACCGAGGAGCGAGGAGTCCCTGGCGTCGCTGGCGATGACCAAGGAGCGAGGAGTCCCCGATGTCACTGGTGATGTCCGAGCACCGAGGAGCGAGGAGTCCCCAGCGCTGCTGGTGATGACCGAGCACCGAGGAGCGAGGAGTCCCCGGCATCGCTGGCGATGACCGAACACCGAGGAGTGAGGAGTCCCCGGCGTTGCTGGCGATGATCGAGCACCGAGGAGTCCCCGACGTAGGCGGATGTTCGAGCACCGAGGAGTCCCCAGCGTAGGCGGCGATGTTCGAGCACCGAGGAGTCCTCGGTGTCGCTGGCGATGTCCAAGCACCAAGGAGCGAGGAGTCCCCGACGTTGCTGGCGATGACCGAGCACTGAGGAGCGAGGAGTCCTCGATGTCGCTGGCGATGACCGAGCACCGAGGAGCGAGGAGTCCCCAGTGTCGCTGGCGATGGGTCGCTGGCGATGTCCGAGCACCGAGGAGAGAGGAATCCCCGGCGTCACTGGAGATGACCGAGCACTGAGGAGCGAGGAGTCCTCGACGTCGCTGGCAATGTTCAAGCACCGAGGAGTGAGGATTCCCCGGTGTCGCTGGCGATGACCGAGCACCGAGGAGCGAAGAGTCCTCGGTGTTGCTGGCGATGACCGAGCACCTAGGAGCGAGGAGTCCCCAGCGTCGCTGGCGATGTTCGAGCACTGAGGAGCGAGGAGTCCCCGGCGTCGCTGGAGATGATCAAGCACCGAGGAGCGAGGAGTCCCCGACGTAGCTGGCGATGACCGAGCACCAAGGAGCGAGGAGTCCCCGACGTCACTGGCGATGTCCGAGCACTGAGGAGCAAGGAGTCCCCGGCGTCGCTGGCGATGACCGAGCACCGAGGAGCGAGGAGTCCCCGACGATGACCGAGCATCAAGGAGCGAGGAGTCCCCGACGTCGCTGGCGATGATCGAGCACCGAGGAGCGAGGAGTCCTCGACGTCGCTGGCGATGACCGAGCACCGAGGAGCGAGGAGTCCCCGGCGTTGCTGGCGATGACCGAGCACCGAGGAGTCCCCGACGTAGGCGGATGTTCGAGCACCGAGGAGTCCCCAGCGTAGGCGGCGATGTTCGAGCACCGAGGAGTCCTCGGCGTAGCTGGCGACATTCGTGTGGTGAAGTGTGCCCACTTAGTCCTCGAGCACAAGGAATCCGAGCACTGAGGAGTAACCGGCGTAGCTGGCGATGAAGCACGAGCGGCGAACAGTCTGGTCGGCGGCGAAGTGAGCATTGAGTAGAAGCGACCGGCGAACAATCCAATCAACTGGTCGGTGATGGAGTCCATGAACCAAGCGGTCCGACCAGTTGATCGGTGGAGAAGTCCGAGCACCAGTTGGTCCGATCACCTGGACGATAACCCTGCAATACAAATATATAGAATGGGTAGTACATGATGTAAAAATAAATGAACTCTGGAGAAAAATCAGCAATGGTAATGAAATAGCGTATGCAGCTTGGCGATCAGTTGGTGTGAAAATATATTTATGTTTTAATATAAACCGCCCGAACAGTTAGTGTGTAGCTGAGTCTCCAGCCCTAGCTAGCCCATAGTCCATAACGTCGAGCGCGGAGCCCGTACATGTGTAGGAGGAATAGGCGTCGCTAAGAAGCCACTGCCGACCACCCATAACACAGAGGGCAGACGCTCATGCACGTGTAGGGAGGAACCGAAGACAGGGCCGTCTCTGGAGGCGTCCGAGCATCAACATGACTGTTCGAGGGTTCGGAAAATCGTTTTGAGAGCAAATATAGAGAAAATAACTCGGAGAAACATTATGACGATTAACGAAGATAGGAGAATATTTAAAAGAATATTAAAGCGTGACTTAGCTTTAGGCAGAAAGTCTGGTCGGCGGCGTATGGCGTTATCTGGTCGGCGTTGACGAAATTGCCTGACGCTCGAACTTCCGAACTGTCATCACGGCGGCGGTCACGGTTGTCACGGCGCTGTTCTTCTCGGCGATCATGCAAGTGCCGTAGCAATCTATAGTTGGCCTTCCTTCTAGGTATATACGTATATACATAAGCGCATGCAACTAGCTTTGCATGGCTCAAGTAATTGGCTTGCATGGCGTACAGATTCCTTGGTTGTCTGCTTGTCGCTGCTTGTATGATGCAAGTTGCATGTCGCTGTACGTGCATCACCGTCTCTTAACGACAAGACTTCTTGATTACTGAGGCCTTGATTTGAACATTGATGCGTGTTGGAGACAGAGAAGGTGGAGTTGCAGATCGACTTGTAATTAGATCGGATCTAAACAAAGCTGAGATGAAATCGCATCTGGAGTGGACGGAGACGAGATGACACACAGTATTCTTGATGCCAAACTTGCTGTGGAGCGTAGAATCATGTGGCCAAACACAGGAGCATCAGGACGAGTTGCGTAGCGACGTCAAGCTGCCACGAATAGCCTCAAGACGACGACTACATCCTACGTGACTGACGCCGCCGTCAGAAGCCAAATCGCCACAGATGGGATTGATCTTGAGATCCATCTGGTTCGCCATGGATCAACACACACAACCCCTATCTGGCATGCCAACTGTCGACAGAATATCGTCGGCAGTCCACCGAGGGATATCCCGCGATGGTAGATTTGTCGGTGGGGGTGTGCGTAATCAGGAACCGGATGGTGACACAAGGCGCATAGACAACGATTTAGACAGGTTCAGGCCGTCTGATCGACGTAATACCCTACGTCTTGTGTCTTTGGTGTATTGTATTGATCTGGACAACAAAGTAGCTTATCCGCTAGGGGACCCCTGCCTCTCCTTATATAGTCTGGAGGGATAGAGTTATAAGTAAAGTATTTTATTTGGTACTATACAATATCTTGCGGTGCACGCCGAGCAGCGCCGTGCACGTCTTGATCTTGTGGGCTGGGCCACCCCTGATGGTGTGGCCCATGTCTTGTCTTGAGGATACCGGGGGGGGGGCATACCCCCACATGGACTCTCTCGACAAAAGTTTCATTAGCTGCTATTGTCTGTAAGTGTGATTATTTTCTACTATTAAAGTGTATATATATAAAGCTACATGTATATATATAAATTATATATCCTCACACTATATTTTTATATATACAGATATGAGATGACATAACTCAGAAAGAGAAAGGATAATGATGTTGGTTTTGTTGATCCAAATGTCGTATTCAAACACCCTAATCCCCCGCCTGAATGGAAAGCTGAACTCAAGAAAAATCTCATGAGGTTCTTAGTGAACCAACAAAACAAGGACATACTCTTTCCCTATAACTTCAAGTGAGTGTTAAATAATTAATGTCGATCATATATACATTTGTTCAATTATTTGCTAACTAGCTAAGCTATCTCCCATATATATATGTTGACTCTAGTTAATGTCGATCATATTTGTGTATAAAAATATATGCAGCAATCACTGGATATTGATAGTCATCGATATGGCCAATAGTCAGGTTGAGCATCTTAGACTCGTTAAGAAAAGAGCAAACAGAGTACCAAGACATGATAGATATTATCCAAAGGTAATTTGGTCTCTCTAGCAACTTTATATACCCCGATCTCTTAACTGCAACAATTATTAAAGGCCAAATTAATTTTTTATTTTATTAGACGCAGTGTGTCGGATACCGTGAGAAGGGGTACCCTAAGCAAGAACCAAAAAACGACTGCTTAGACTTCGTAAAAGTCGAAACCAGCTAAACACCGCTGGCCTCGGCCGATTCTCCGACTCGCCCGAGGCCCCCTCACCGCTGACCTCGGCGATCCCCCACCAAAGGCCTCGGCCGACCCCCTCTCGTCGCAGGCCTCGGCCGGGCCACCGACCCTCCGTCTCACGCGAGGCGGGCTCGGCAGCACTCCGCTGCCTCTTCCTTCACCTGTCCTTCTGACAAAATGTCGTGTCGCATTAACTCAGCCAACTGCTGCCCCTGACATCGGCCGCATGCTCGGCACAGTACAGCGGAATGGCCGACGGGACAGAAGGCAGGACTGGGCAGAGGTTACCCGCCACTGTGCTAACCACTATGCACATGGTTGACGCCCATGCCTCACTATGCTGCCAACTCCTGCTCCGAGAACAACGCAGCGTGGGGAGCCACGTCTGGGATACTGTGGCCTCGGAATCAGTACCCAGGACCAATAATTCCTTCTAAGGCCTCGGCAGTTTGCTTCAGGGGCTCGGCAGCCTGAGGATCCATGTCTGCCGAGCCCCCCACAATGGCTCGGCCTCGGCATCTGCAGAGCCATAGCTCCCTACGACATCATCGCACGATGACCAGCACGTCGCCCGCCATGTCCTGCATCAAGCTGTACTGGAGCCCCACGACGCACAAGATCAAGTATGACCGGCGCATCACTTCTGCACGACAAGGACGGGGCCACTCCATCGACCATACCACAACAGTGGCCGGCTACAGGGCTCGGACACGCCACCCCCATTTATAGAGCAGGAGGTCTCGGCATCCTGACGCCAACTCCGCTTCGCGCGAGGCTCCCTAGGGAAGGCCTCGACAAGGAACGCCGTCTCCGCCCCGCCCGAGGCTCTCCACGGAAGGCCTCGGCAGGAAGCACGTTCTCCGTATCGCGCGAGGCCTCTTGCGTGAGGCCTCGGCAAGGAGCCTGATCTCCGTCTCGCGTGAGGCCTCATTCTCTATGTCGCTCGAGGCCGGCTTGTCCGTGGTCCGTCGCCCCCCGCCTCGGTCGACCCTCCTGACAGCGCGTCACGTCTCATTAATACCTTCAACCACTCCCGCAATCTCAGCCGGACAGCGGCTCAACATCACAGAATGGCCGACGCGACCCGAAGTCGCATCAGCGCCATACCGGCTGGGACAGGGCACGGTGGGGGTTACCGGCAATTGTGTCCCGGCACTGTGTCCATGATCAGCGCCTGGGACAGAGTATGACGGGGGTCACCGGTAACTATGTCCCAGCACTATGTCCACGATCAGCGCCTGGGACAGGGTACGACGGGGGTTACCGGCCACTGTGTCCTAACGCTGCACCCACGACCCGCCGCCCGTTCAAGGCCTCGGCACTGTACACCGGGGCCTCGGCAACCTCGGGGTCCATGCCTGCCGAGACCCCCCCACCGCAGTACAAGCCTCGGCACCGACTAGGCCTCAGCCTCGCGCACAATCTGACCACCGGGGCTTGCACGTTCGCCGCCACGTCCGCTCCGAGACATTCCCGGGGCTCCCACGACGCACAGGACCTGATAAGACAACCACGCCGCTCCAGTATTCCAAGGATGGATCGCTCCTACGGCCACGCCGCCACCGGAACGGGCCACAGGGTTCGGACGTGCCACTCCTATTGGCACGACATCGCATAGTGATACATGTACTGCCCTTGTCCTCCCTTCAACTATAAAAGGAGAGGACTTGGGCCTCTTAGGGGGGGGGGGGAGAAAAGATGAACACACCGATAGAACTACACACTTCTACGCTGCTTGAGAACAACGCCTCAAGCAGCCCGCACCACCCTCACCAAGACCTGGGGCTAGCTCCCTCTCTCACCTAGCTTGTAACCCCCTACTACGAGCACTCCGGTGCAAGGAACAGAAGATCGATCTCTCAGACTGGACGTAGGGCCTCGATTGCCTGAACCAGTATAAACCTTGTGTCTCTTTGCATCACCATCCGGGATTAGGGGCACGCAGCACAAATTCACTCGTTGGTTGAGGGACCCCTGGTTCCAAAACACCGACAGTTGGCGCGCCAGGTAGGGGACGCTGCGTGTTAGCTTCATCGTCCCAGCAGGACCTGGATGGCAGACCCCATACGACCATTGCGTCTCGGCACCGTAGTTTGGTTCGGGAGCCTAGAGTTCATGTCTCTAGGGCATGGGTACGACATGGTGCTCCTCACCCCTCGAGCCCCACCGTCCGATGATGAAGTCACGCCCTGGCAGCCCAGGCGTAGGCGGTGCCCGGGCGGCCGCTCTCGCCGCGCTCGCCAGGCACGACGCGAGGAAGGCCACCCTGACGCTACGCGAACCCGGGGCAGCACGCCACTCCCCGCCGATATCCTACGACCAGCTGTTGGTACGGGGTCCCTGGCTAGGGACCTGTCTGGCCTGAGCCTGGACAAAGGAAAATCGCTGGTGGCTCGCGGCGATGCCCAGTCGTCTAGCTCCACTCCACCACTCCCTGAAGAGTCGACCCCGGCGGGGCAGAATATGGAGACGGCACCGTCCCCATACCCCTTTGGGTTGAGGAATGCCGTCGCCTCTTATGCCTACGCCTACACTGCCGCTCACGAGCACCCCTCGGAACGCCGCCAGCGCTTCGCTCTCGACCTGAGCACCCACTTCAACTCCTCGGACGAGGACGAGGCATGGCCCGGGGTGGATTTCTCTGAACTCCACAACCCTGGGGCTTTGCACCAATTCTTGGCCACAAGCGACTACTACCTCGGCTATTCCGACTCCGACGACGAAGGGACTTCCGATCCATCTCGTGAGTGCTTCCACGTCGGGCTCGAGATGCCAAGGGCGGGCGAGGAAGACGAGAGGACAGGCAACCATTCCCCGCCCTAGGCAAGGGCGGGCGATGCCACACCTCCGCGTCTCGTAGCCCCGGCGGCACGAAATGAGAATCCCACCCGCGGGGGGCATCGACGCCTAGACCTGGAGCAGCTCTGCGAGCTTCAAGCCAAGGTCGAACAAGACCGACTCCTTCTGCAACAGCTTTGGGACACTCTCGAGCAGGAGCAGCAAGGGCGCGGTGAGGGCGGAGGAGCCCGAGGGAGGGCCCGCGACGTCCATCACCGCATCAATGACAACGAGGGGGAGAGCCACCCCCAATCTTTAATTGGGCTAGCCAGAATGTCGCAGCGGCTGCGATGCTGGTCCGAGCAATGCCTGAGCCCTCCACCACCGAGGGGCGACGGGTCCGCGAAGAGCTCCGCGACCTCCTCGAGACCGCTACGGTACAACAAGCCGAAAGTTCCGCCTCCCGCCGGCGCGGAGGCACTTCGGAGCAACCCACGGCGCGACCTCGCCGGGGCCAGGGTGCCTCGGTCCGTCCCGAGCCCGCTCGTGCGCCGACGGCCAACGGGGCCCCCTCGGTGCGCGATCGACCTGGAGACCAGCATGAGGCACAAGGCGACCACGAAGTAGTTGGCAGGCGACGGCGCCGCGGCGACGGAGCTACCTGGGGCTACCACCCACACCGAGGCGGTCGCTACGACAGTGAAGAGGACCGCAGTCCTTCTCCCGAGCCACCTGGCCCTCAGGTCTTTAGTAGAGCCATTCGCAACGCTCACTTCCCAGCCCAGTTCCGGCAACCTGCCAACCTCACAAAGTATAGCGGCGAGACGAACCCCGAGCTATGGCTAGCCGATTATCGCCTGGCTTGTCAGCTAGGCGGTGTGGAAGATGACATGCTCATCATCCGCAACCTCCCTTTGTTCTTATCAGACTTAGCGCGAGCCTGGCTCGAACACCTTCCTCCCGCACAGATCCACGACTGGCGTGACTTGGTGAGGGTCTTCGTCGGGAATTTCCAGGGCACCTATGTGCACCCTAGGAACTCCTGGGACCTCAAAGGTTGCTGCCAGAAGCCGGACGAATCTCTTTGAGATTTCATCCGGCGCTTCTCCAAAAAATGCACCGAGTTGCCCCGCGTCGGTGACTCGGAAATCGTCCAAGCATTCCTCTCTGGCACCTCCTACCGAGACCTGGTCCAAGAATTGGGCCAGAACGTACCAACCACAGCGGCCGCACTCCTCGACATCGCCACCAACTTCGCCTCGAGCGAAGAGGCAGTTGGGGCCATCTTCCCCAACAATGACACCAAGGGGAAGCAGAAGGACGAGGCCCCCGAGGCCTCGCCCACCCGCATCCCCAAGAGAAAGAAGAAGGGTCGCCCAGGGAAGCAGGAGGTCCTCGAGGCCGTCCATGTCGCCGCGGCAGATCGCAGGAATCCCCGAGGCCCTCGGGGCCCCAGGCTATTTAACGACATGCTGAAGAAGCCCTGTCCTTACCATCAAGGTCCGGTGAAGCATGCCCTCGAGGAGTGCACCATGCTCCGGTGTTACTACACCAGGCTTGGGCTCCCCGACGATGATGAGGCCAGGAAAAGGGGCGCCGGCGAAAGGGACGGCGATAAAGATGATGGGTTCCCCGAGGTACACAATGCCTTCTTGATCTTTGGCGGACCCTCGGCATGCCTCACGGTGTGCCAGCGAAAGAGGGAACGCCGGGAGGTCTTCTCGGTCAAGGTGGCCACCCCCTAGTACCTTGATTGGTCTCAGGAGGCAATCACCTTTGATCGGGATGACCACCTCGATTATGTTCCAAACCCCGGGCAGTACCCGCTTGTCGTCGACCCGATCGTCGGCAACACCCGGCTCACCAAAGTGCTCATGGACGGAGGCAGCGGCCTCAACATCCTCTACATCAACACTCTGGAGCTCCTAGAGCTCGACCAGTCACGACTCCGAGGCGGTTCCGCACCCTTCCACGGCGTTGTGCCAGGAAAGCGCACATGACCCCTCGGGCGCATCGACTTACCCGTCTGCTTTGGCACTCCCTCCAACTACCGCAAGGAGGTCCTCACCTTCGAGGTGGTTGGATTCAAGGGGGCTTACCACGCCATCTTGGGGCGCCTGTGCTACGCCAAGTTCATGGCGGTCCCCAACTACACCTACCTCAAACTCAAGATGCCAGGCCCCAACGGCATCATCACCGTCGAGTCCACGTACGAACATGCATACGACTGCGACGTTGAGTGCATCGAGTACGCCGAGGCCATCGTGGAGGCCGAGACCCTCATTGCCGATCTCGACCAGCTTGGTAGCGAGGTTCCCGACGCCAAGCGGCGCGCCGGGACCTTCGAGCCTGCGGAGGCCGTCAAGCTCATCCCCGTCGATCCCGCCATCCCTGACGGCCGAGGACTGAAGATCAGCGCCACCCTCGATAGCAAATAGGAGGCCGTGCTCATCGACTTTCTCCATGCGAATGTCGATATGTTCGCATGGAGTCCCTCGGACATGCCGGGCATACCAAGGGAGGTCACCGAGCATGCCTTAGATATCCGGGCAGGCTCCAGGCCGGCAAAGCAGCGCCTGCGCCGATTTGACGAGGAGAAGCGCAGGGCCATCGGCGAAGAAGTGCAGAATCTCATGGCAGCCGGGTTCATCAAGGAAGTATTCCATCCAGAGTGGTTGGCTAACCCTGTACTAGTCAGAAAGAAAAGTGGCAAGTGGAGGATGTGCGTGGACTACACTGGTCTAAATAAAGCATGCCCGAAAGTCCCATTCCCACTACCACGAATTGACCAAATCGTCGACTCCACTGCAGGATGCGAAACCCTCTCCTCCCTTGATGCATATTCCGGTTACCACCAAATCAAGATGAAAGAGTCTGACCAGCTCGTGACTTCTTTCATCACTCCATTTGGCATGTACTGCTACGTAACCATGCCGTTCGGCCTCAGAAACGCAGGGGCTACTTACCAACGGTGCATGATCCAAGTCTTTGGTGAACACATCGGGCGAACCATCGAGGCCTACGTGGATGACATTGTAGTCAAGTCCAGGAAGGCCGGTGATCTCGTCGGTGACTTGGAGGTTGCCTTCACATGTCTCAGAGAGAAGGGCATCAAGCTCAACCCCGAGAAGTGTGTCTTCGGGGTTCCCCGAGGCATGCTCTTGGGATTCATAGTCTCGGAACGTGGAATCGAGGCCAACCCAGAGAAGGTCTCGGCCGTGACCAACATGGGCCCGATCTGAGACCTCAAAGGGGTGCAAAGGGTCATGGGATGCCTTGTGGCCCTAAGCCGCTTCATCTCGCGCCTCGGCGAAAAAGGCCTGCCCCTGTACCGCCTCTTGAGAAAGTCCGAGCGCTTTTCTTAGACCGCCGAGGCCGAGGAAGCCCTCGCCAGGCTCAAAGCGCTGCTCACCAACCCCCCGTCCTGGTTCCGCCCACCGAGGGCGAGCACCTCTTACTCTATGTCACCGCGACGACCCAAGTGGTCAGCGCGGCCGTAGTAGTCGAGAGGCAGGAGAAGGGACATGCTCTACCCGTCCAACGACCTATTTACTTCATTAGCGAAGTGCTCTCCGAGACTAAGACGTGTTACCCCCACATCCAGAAGCTGGTTTACACCGTAGTCTTGGCTCGACGCAAGCTGCGTCACTACTTTGAGTCCCACCCGGTGACTGTGGTGTCGTCTTTTCCTCTGGGAGAGATAATCCAAAACCAGGAGGCCTTGGGTAGAATAGCCAAGTGGGCTATCGAACTCATGGGGGAAACCTTGTCTTTCACGCCTCGGAAAGCGATCAAATCACAGGTCCTGTCCGACTTTGTAGCCGAATGGACCGACACACAGCTGCCACCCGTTCAGATCCAATCAGAATGCTGGACCATGTACTTTGACGGGTCTCTGATGAAGACAGGGGCTGGCACAGGCCTGCTCCTGGTCTCGCCCCTCGGAGTACACATGCGCTACATGATTCGGCTTCACTTCGCCGCCTCCAACAATGTCGCCGAATACGAGGCCCTCGTCAACGGCCTACAAATCGCCATCGAACTTGGAGTACGACGTCTCGACGTACAGGGTGATTCCCAGCTCGTCGTCGATCAGGTGATGAAAGAGTCAAGCTGCCATGACCCCAAAATGAAGGCGTACTGCGCGATAGTACGTCGCCTGGAGGACAAGTTCGACGGTCTCGAACTCAACCACGTCGCGCGAAAGTTCAACGAGGCCGCGGACGAACTGGCAAAGATGGCATCGGCACGGGCCCCGGTCCCCCCGAACGTCTTCGCTAGAGACCTCCACAAGCCATCCATCGACTATGCCTCGGCGACGGAAGAGGGCATATCGGCCGAGCCCAACGCAGGGCCCGAGGCCCCCTCTGCCACCGAGACCCCGCCAGCCGAGCCCGAGGCCATGGCGATTGACGTAGAGCCTCCCAAGGCCGACCAAGGAACGGACTGGCGAGTCCCTTTCCTTGATTGCCTCGTTCGAGGAGAGCTTCCTGCGGACAGAACCGAGGCCCGGTGGCTTGTGCAACAAGCCAAGACTTACGTCCTCTGCAACGGCGAGTTGTATAGGCGTAGCCCATCGGGTATTCTCCAACGATGCATCACCACCAAGGCTGGCCACTCCCTACTTTGGGACTTGCACGCGTGAGTCTACGGGCACCACACGGCGCCTCGGGCGCTCGTGGGTAACGCCTTCCGACAAGGTTTCTATTGGCCAATGGCGGTGGCCGACGCCACGAAGCTAGTACGCTCCTGCGAGGGATGCCAGTACTACGCTCGACAGACGCACCTCCCAGCTCAAGCCCTCCAAACCATCCCCATCACATGGCCATTCACTGTGTGGGGGCTGGACATGGTTGGGCCTCTGCAGAAGGCACCCGGGGGCTATACCCATCTGCTGGTAGCCATCGATAAATTCTCCAAATGGATCGAGGCTCGTCCGATCACTCAGATCAAATCCGAGCAAGCGGTGCTGTTCTTTACGGACATCATCCATAGGTTCAAGGTTCCTAACACCATCATCACTAACAATGGGACACAATTCACCGGTCGCAAGTTCCTAACGTTCTACGACGACCACCACATCCAGGTGGCCTGGTCGGCCGTAGGACACCCAAGGACGAACGGCCAAGTAGAACGTGCCAACGGCATGATCCTACAAGGCCTTAAGCCAAGAATATTCAACCGGTTGAAGAAGTTTGGCAAGAAATGGCTTGACGAACTCCCGTCAGTCATCTGGACCCTACGAAACACCCCGAGCCGAGCCACGGGATTCACACCGTTCTTCCTGGTCTATGGAGCTGAGGCCATCCTCCCCATTGACTTAGAATACGGTTCCCCGAGGCTACAGGCGTACAACGAGCAAAGCAACCGCACCACCCGCGAAGACGCCCTCGACCAACTGGAGGAAGCCCGAGATGTCGCGCTGCTACACTCAGCCAGGTACCAACAAGCCCTACGACGCTACCAAGCCCGGCGCGTCCAAAGCCGAGACCTAAAGGTGGGCGACCTGGTGCTGAGACTGAGGCAGAGCAACAAGGGCCGCCACAAGCTGACCCCACCCTGGGAAGGGCCGTACATCGTCGCTCAAGTGCTGAAGCTTGGGACCTACAAGTTAGCCAACGAGAAGGGCGAAATCTTCACCAACGCTTGGAACATAGAACAGCTACGTCATTTCTACCCTTAAATTTCCAAACGTCGTTTACATTATTTCTCGAAATGCAATAAAGAAGCGTTCTTAGTTGTTATAATCTTTCGAGGAACCCCCTTATAGACAAGTCGATTGTATAGAACCTAAGGACAGTACGATCGTCTCAAAGGCGAAAAGGCCGGCCGAGCCGTGAGAACGGCCTACGCCTCCGGGCTACGGCAGCTCCCTCACCACCTTTTCACCCAAAGGGCAACGTAGGCTCCGAGGAAGTTCTGTACAGAGAACTTGTCTATCAGTAGGGGCTCGATGTCACAATAGCCCTATAAGGGAGACTCGGCTCTGCCTCTACAAAGCCGAGCCTCCCTCGGGGGCTAAAAAGGGGGAACCCCCTAAGTCCCGAACACCGTTTGTTAATGGTCTTTCAAAAAAAATTTCTACGCCAAACTCTCTCGTGCTCCGACGGGACCTTCACAAGAAACCCAAAGACCAAAAGCTTGTCTCGAGGCCAAAGGGCCGGTCGAGTCGTGAGAACGGCCTACGCCTCTGGGCTACGGCAGCTCCCTCACCACCCTTCGCCGAAGGACAGCTTAGGTTCCGAGGGATTTCTTTGCGGGTTCCTAAGATCGAGACAGAGGGCACAGGCTCGGAAGTAGAACAGAAAACGGTTAAAAGACCCACGTACGCAAATACTTTAAAGGCCTCGACGGCCACAAAAATGTCACGATACGGTAACTAACTCAATCCGGTTACATGGCCCCTTCTAGCCCAGGTCAAAGCTCAAGGATCGATGGCCGGCGCGGGAGGGACCACCTCTTCTTCAAATAGACCAGCCAGCGCTGTGCCAGGTGCCTCGGCTGCCTCCAACAGCTTCACGACCTCTGCATCAGCTTCCTCGTCATCTTTTGGCAACACGTAGCCGTCGCTGACAGCCTCAAGGTTGATAGCATAGTGCGAGGAGACGATGGCCAGGGCGCGCTTGACGCCCGTGTGCAACGCCCCCCGGAGCCTCTCGTGGACGCGGCCGCTCAACGCAATCAGGCGGCTCCCAAGGGAGCTGGCCGATTGGACACCCTCGACGTCCAGGGCCTCGTAGGCGGTACGGACTGCGCTGCGCAGCGCCTCGTGCTCCCAGACCTCAACATCCAGCGCCGCTTGCGCTGCGACGGAGGCCTTAGCCGCCTGGGAGGCCTCTTTCTCTAGATCTACGTCGCAACGAGGGGTCAGGAGTCAAACGTGAACCAGAACAAAAAGAACAAAGAGCACGATTCGGTGGAACTTACCCTCGGCCTTGCTCTTCCAGTCTAAGGCCTCGACCCGAGAGGCCTCGACCGCCTTGGTAGCCTCGGCCAAGGCGACTTTCATCAGCTGATGCTCACTCTGCTCCGCACCCAGCTGCCCGGCTATGGCCTTGGCAGAGGCCGTCACTTCTTGGGCCCGAGACCTGAAGGCGTCTCGCTCCTCCTCTAGTTCCTTGATCTTCGCTACCAGAGGGGCAGACTGCTCTTTAGCTGTGGCCAACTCGGCCTGAATGTCAGCACAACAAAGGCGAAGGTCCTCCACTTCCGCACTCCGCGCCGACAAAAGCCCCTGAGCATCGGTGAGCAGGCCCTTCTGCCGCCGGAGCTGGTCCCAGATATCCCTCTCCCTTCGTAGGAATACCGATTTCCCAAGGGATCGGGTCTCGAGCTCCTAAAGAGGCAAAACAAAAAACGCACATCAAACATTGCGAGGGGGCTCGGAGAGAAAACAACGCGGCACGGGAGAGGAAAGTACTTACCTGGGTGACACCGGGCAAGTCCCGTCCCATAATAGTCATCGCTGTCTGCAGCGACCGCACTGCCAGTTGGCGGTACTGCTCGAGGGTATCCCACCGCCCCCCCTCTGCGATATCTTCAAGGGCGAACACAGGCTCCCCCTCGGGATCAGCCCGGTTCCGCCAGAAAACACGCAGGAAGTTCCACCCACGGGGCTCGGGCCGTAGCCAAGCGAGGGCCGAACTCCCCTCGGTGGGATCTGGGACTGGCTGCTCCGCGGTACTGGCCGTCTCGACGTCCGCCGCCTCCTTCCCTTGAGAGGAATCATCAGACGAGATTGTCTGAACCAGGGGCGGCACCAAAACTTGCTCCGTCTCCACCTCCATCGCCTCGGCCTCGATGGATCTAGGGGCTCTGGCCTCCACCATCTCTACCTCGATTGCCCCGGCGTCCACCGCCCTAACTTCGGAGGTCTCGGGGGCTCCGGCCTCACCCTCAATGGCCTCGGCAATGGTGGACGCCCCAGCCTCCTTCGCCCCAAGACTCACGACATCGCGAGGCGTGGGCTCCTCCTCCTCCACTCGCTCCGCGGCCGCCTCGGCACCCTTTTCTTTGGCAGCCGCCTCCTCCAAAATGGCCCCGCCCGACGCCGCGCCATGTTGCACGCCAGCCTGCGCCTCCGCTGCTTGATGGGTGGAGGAGCTAACGTTCACCTTGAGCGCCTTACGGGGCGCCAAGGCAGGATCTTCCACCAGATGCTTTTGGCTAGAAGCAAAGACACTCCCAAGGTCAGCATGCGACCAAGGGACAAACAAGAAGTACTACGGACTACACCAGAAAAGACGCTTACCGCGAACAGGGATGCAGCCGCTTCGACACCGCCAGCCTCCTTTGCAACGGCGGCGGTGGTGGCAGCAGCGCGGCCTCGGTGTCCACCGGTGCCAGCTGGCCTCTGCCGGACCCCGGCACCTCCTCGACCCTTCGCGGAGACAATGGGGTCGCCCCCACCGTCGCTCGCTCCACCTCCACCGCTGAACCCATCGGGCTAATGGCACGCTCCTCCGACACCCACGCCTCGGGCGTGTCGGCCTCGGCCCCGGGACGGTCCGCCACCGGCCCTGGGACACCTCCTCCTCCTAGGAGCGTTAGGCTCCTTGCCGGCGCCCCGGGCACCATCTCCCTAATGTCGGGGAGGTGTTCCAGGCAGGCCGTCCCCACCTCGCGCCCGCCGCCGTCGCCCGAAGAATCTGACACCGACGACGAGGGAGACGGCTCCAACGGGAGACCGTCGAGCTTCTGACGTTGGCGACGGGTGTCCAGCTTTTCGCGCGCGAGGAGCTTCTTCGTGTGCTTCGCCTCCTTGGCATCTTTCTTCTTCTTCTCCTCCTCGGCGCGCGCCCTGTTCACGGCTCACAGCCGGGCGTCCTTGGGAACGGGCGGCGGGGAGTCTCGCACGTCTCTTATCCCCTGCGAGAACGACGAAGTAAGACAACAGACAAAAAAGGTAGAAAACAAGAAGGCCGCGAAAGCGTCGGCAACATCCAACTCACCAGTGAAATGTACCCCCGCGACGGGCGCATTGGGAACGGCATCAAATCGTCGATCTTCGGCTTCCCGTCTACCGCCTCTCTCACCCGACGTAGGGTCTCATCGTCGGTAAGGGCGAAGGCGGACATCTTGATACCGGCAATCGGGTCGCTCGGGGTCATCTCGAATAGCCGCCGCCGCCGGGCCATCAGCGGCAACACCCTCCAGCGGTGAAAGGCCGCCACGACCACGGCCGCCGAAAGGCTACGGTCACGCAGCTTCCCCAAAGCCCGCAAGAGCGGCTCCAGCCTAGGCTGATCAACCTTGATAACGCCATATCCCCATTTCTCTGGTTGACTCTCTACAACCCGCCCGGTATAAGGAGGAAGTCCTCCGTCGTCATTGCGGAGGTAGAACCAGCCGTCGTACCAACGACGGTTGGACGACGACAGCTGGGCCGGGATGTAGAGGGGCTGCCGGTCTTGGCGCATGTGAAGGGTGCAGCCGCCGGCCCTCTGCACCTTCTGAGCCCCCCTCGTTCCCCCTGGCTTGGTGGTGAACGTCGCTCGGAACAAGTGGAGCCACAACTCCCAGTGGGGAGCGATCCCCAAGTACCCCTCATAGACGGTGACGAAGATGGCCGCCTGCGCGATGGAGTTGGGGCTGAAATTGTGAAGCTCCACGCCGTAGTAGTGCGGGAGCGCCCGCATGAACTTATCCACCGGCGACCCGAGGCCTCGCTCGTGGAAGACGACGAAGCTCACCACGTAGCCGTCGTGCGGCCTCGGCTCCGACTCGTTCCCCGGAGCAATCCACTCCGGCTCGTCAGGGTCGGTGATCGGGCGAAGAAGATCGGCCTCCACGAGCGACTGTAGCTTCTCCTCGGTGACGTTAGACCGCTCCTAGGGATCCGCCGGGAGGATGACGGGACCACCAGCCATTGCGCGGTGGAAGTCGCTGCTACGGCGGTAATCTCTCTCTCTCTTTCTTTCAGTCTCTCGCTCTCGCCCTTCTCCTCCCCGATGCTCTATGCTCTCAGCAACGGCACGGTGAATGCGGAAAAGGTAAGAAGGGGGAGGGTGAGGCTCTTTGCGTATTTATGCAGGGACGAGACGAAACCACCGGGCGACAAAATTGGGGAAGTTTCCCCAAAAAATCCGGCGCGGTTATCCAGATCCGGTCTTATCGCCCACGCACCCACTCCCTCCTCATTAATCGCGCGTGCAGGTACGTCTCGTCGGCTGACGCCATGTCGCGTCCAACCACAGCAGCAGCAGGCGCCGTTTCGCCTCCCCGAAAAAGCCGCCTCAAAAGACGCGCCTGCCGTTATTAGCCGTAGGGAGAGAAATAACCCCCCCCCGATTCCTTTCAGGCAAAGGAACTGGGCACCGAGCCCGCTACGGTCTAGGGATTCGAAGGCTGGGCCCTTAGGGGTTTCGATAGCCGCCCTAGGGCAACAGAGTCAGGGGCGACTACGGGCAAGCCTATACGAGGCCGAGGCCCAAGCAAGCGAAACGCTTGGGACGCCCTGTGTCGCGTCCGAGACCGGTAGGGAGGTCTCCGAATGGGATCCCACCGTAGGGAGGCACCGAGCCACCGAGGCCCAGCGAACGGCCTCGGCACCCACTAGAGAAACCCGCCGGTACTCTTGGAGCGCGTCTCCGAACCGCTAGCCGACCCCCAGCGAACGGGGTATGGGCCTCCACTCGGACTTACCCGATAACAGCTCACCAGAAATGCCGTCGCTCGCGCCCACCGAGGGTAGCATGGCATCTTCCACCCCTCCTTCTGAGCGAAAAGGAAGCACGAGGGTCGTACAAAAAGCTGGGGGAACCCCTGACGGCCCTCTCGCTCCAGGCGGAGGCTAAGGGGCTCTTTCCGCAGCATCGTCGAGGCCCTGCGATCCGAACTTGCGCCCACGGGCCCAGCAAACACAATGAAAGCTCCTCACTCGAGAGAGAAAAAAGCCCCTGAAGAAGTGAAATCACTCCTCCAGGGCCTCGGGGGCTACACCCGGCGGGTGCGCTCGCGCGCACCCACCAAAACCTCGAGTACAAAACACCATCCCAACAGGAACTATCAAGAGCCAATTCTCGTTAGAACCTCAGGGGGAGTGCCACCACTCCCCCCAAGGCTCGGGGGCTACTGTCGGATACCGTGAGAAGGGGTACCCTAAGCAAGAACCAAAAAACGACTGCTTAGACTTCGTAAAAGTCGAAACCAGCTAAACACCGCTGGCCTCGGCCGATTCTCCGACTCGCCCGAGGCCCCCTCACCACTGACCTCGGCGATCCCCCACCAAAGGCCTCGGCCGACCCCCTCTCGTCGCAGGCCTCGGCCGGGCCGCTGACCCTCCGTCTCGCGCGAGGCGGGCTCGACAGCACTCCGCTGCCTCTTCCTTCACCTGTCCCTCTGACAAAACGTCGTGTCGCATTAACTCAGCCAACTGCTGCCCCTGACATCGGCCGCATGCTCGGCACAGTACAGCGGAATGGCCGACGGGACAGGAGGCAGGACTGGGCAGAGGTTACCCGCCACTGTGCTAACCACTATGCACATGGTTGACGCCCATGCCTCACTATGCTGCCAACTCCTGCTTCGAGAACAACGCAGCGTGGGGAGCCACGTCTGGGATATTGTGGCCTCGGAATCAGTACCCAGGACCAATAATTCCTTCCAAGGCCTCGGCAATTTGCTTCAGGGGCTCGGCAGCCTAAGGATCCATGTCCACCGAGCCCCCCACGAGGCTCGGCCTCGGCATCTGCAGAGCCACAGCTCCCTACGACGTCATCGCACGATGACCAGCACGTCGCCCGCCATGTCCTGCATCAAGCTGTACTGGAGCCCCACGACGCACAAGATCAAGTATGACCGGCGCGTCACTTCTGCACGACAAGGACGGGGCCACTCCATCGACCATACCACAACAGTGGCCGGCTACAGGGCTCGGACACGCCACCCCCATTTATAGAGCAGGAGGTCTCGGCATCCTGACGCCAACTCCGCTTCGCGCGAGGCTCCCCAGGGAAGGCCTCGGCAAGGAACGCCGTCTCCGCCCCGCCCGAGGCTCTCCACGGAAGGCCTTGGCAGGAAGCACGTTCTCCGTATCACGCGAGGCCTCTCGCGCGAGGCCTCGGCAAGGAGCCTGATCTCCGTCTCGCGCGAGGCCTCATTCTCTGTGTCGCTCGAGGCCGGCTTGTCCGTGGTCCGTCGCCCCCCGCCTCGGTCGACCCTCCCGACAGCGCGTCACGTCTCATTAATACCTTCAACCACTCCCGCAATCTCAGCCGGACAGCGGCTCAACGTCACAGAATGGCCGACGCGACCCGAAGTCGCATCAGCGCCATACCGGCTGGGACAGGGCACGGCGGGGGTTACCGGCAACTGTGTCCCGGCACTGTGTCCACGATCAGCGCCTGGGACAGAGTATGACGGGGGTCACCGGTAACTGTGTCCCAGCACTATGTCCACGATCAGCGCCTGGGACAGGGTACGACGGGGGTTACCGGCCACTGTGTCCTAATGCTGCACCCACGACCCGTCGCCCGCTTAAGGCCTCGGCACTGTACACCGGGGCCTCGGCAACCTCGGGGTTCGTGCCTGCCGAGACCCCCCCACCGCAGTACAAGCCTCGGCACCGACCAGGCCTCAGCCTCGCGCACAATCTGACCACCGGGGCTTGCACGTTCGCCGCCACGTCCGCTCCAAGACATTCCCGGGGCTCCCACGACGCACAGGACCTGATGAGACAACCACGCCGCTCCAGTATTCCAAGGACGGATCGCTCCTACGGCCACGCCGCCACCGGAACGGGCCACAGGGTTCGGACGTGCCACTCCTATTGGCACGACGTCGCATAGTGATACATGTACTGCCCTCGTCCTCCCTTCAACTATAAAAGGAGAGGACTTGGGCCTCTTAGGGGGGGGGGAGAAAAGACGAACACACCGATAGAACTATACACTTCTACGCTGCTTGAGAACAACGCCTCAAGCAGCCCGCACCACCCTCGCCGAGACCTGGGGCTAGCTCCCTCTCTCACCTAGCTTGTAACCCCCTACTACGAGCACTCCGGTGCAAGGAACAGAAGATCGATCTCTCAGACTGGACGTAGGGCCTCGATTGCCTGAACCAGTATAAACCTTGTGTCTCTTTGCATCACCATCCGGGATTAGGGGCACGCAGCACAAATTCACTCGTTGGTTGAGGGACTCCCGGTTCCAAAACACCGACACAGTGTTTGGAAAAGTTTTATTGAGGAACACCACATGAAACATTGCAAAGCGCCACTGGATGTAATCGCACATAAAGTAAGTACTAGCTATATTTATATATATATATATATATATATATATATATATATATATATATATATATATAATTCAATTAACACCATGCATGCTTTCAATTCACCGGATCTTTTTTCTCGTAAAAGTGGGTTCTGAGGCAAGAATAGGGGACTAACTACTGCGGATACTATGTTTACGAGTTCATCATGGCATACTCAAAAAGAACTCCTGAAGAGATCCTCAAAGTATGTTATATAAATATATTCATATATACACAATTTCTTTTATTGCTCATATATATAAGTAATCATGTGACCAACGTGTGTATATATATATATATATATATATATATATATATTAATACTTTTTCTTTAACTTTTATTGAAGACTCTATGGTTGAAGGAAAAAGTCATACGACGTGACCAACTGAAAGCAATTCAAGAGACCATAACAGGATTTCTTAATGACCAGGTCTTAAACCCGCCGGCGAGTTCTACAATGACATGAACGAAATATGGAAGTCAAACCAGATGGAGTGAATTTGTTATCCCAAGAATATGATAGAATATACAATGCAAGCTTTATTTGTAATATATATATATATATATATATATATATATATATATTGTATATACATAAAATAACGTACAATATATGTATATGCATGTAATATATATGTTAGTTTCATACTTTAGTTTGTACAAAATGTTTGAACATTATAAGCGTGTAGAATACGTATATTATTAGCGGCGTAGAATGCGTATTCGAAAACCTATTCAAAAACCAAAACGAATCATCAATTGAAAATAGAAATAAAAAAAATAAAATAAATAAAGCCTTTAGTCCCGGTTGGTCCTGGTTGGTAATACCAACCGGGACTAAAGGGCCGGCCCACGTGGCTAGGCCAGGAGGCCTCTTTAGCCCCGGTTGGTATTATCAACCGGGACTAAGGATGGACCTTTAGTCCCGGACGAGAAACCAGGACTAAAGGAGGGGCCCTTTAGTCCCGGATTCGTGCTCTCGGTTGAAAAACTGGGACTGAAAGGGTTTTCCAATCGAGAGTACAACTTATTTCTGTACTAGTGCGTGGAATTGAAACGCGCCGGCCGGCGGCCGGGGTGCGTGGAAATGGTGAAAGATAATCAGTTGCTTGCTTCTGTTTCTAACCATCAACGTAAAGCTTTTTTTTTTTTTGAATCCGATCATCAGATCAAAAGTTCAAAACGTGTACAGATGGCGTTATCATGCTCTTCACCGACCGGATCCGAGGGTGACAGCTGATTTTTACAAGTATAAGGCTCCACTCCACGGCGGCTGATGCCCTTCCAGCCACAATCCACAATGCGTGAAGGCGAGAACCAGAAGGCAGAAGCAGAGTGGTTAGTATTACTAGCTACAATTACAAATAATGTTTACCTCGGTTCCACGGGTTGACAATTCCGTTATCAACGACATGGGATGAGCAGGCTCGATCAAGGGTGAGCATTGAACAAGTCTTAACGCTACCGTCATATGGAGCTGGCTATGAAACGGGCCAAGACAAAGATGACAACATGGAAGGTATAATAAGTACTAAAAATCCTTTACCCTCCTTAAGAATGCCGAGGGCTTACACATTATAAATATTTCTGGAACTTGAAATAGATGATGTAGATACCCTTATGTCTACCTTTGGAGCTGGGGAAAAATCTAGGTCAGCTATTGCGGAGGCAAACTTTAACCTTTATAGTTTGCTAAGTAAAATGCACCCAATAATTTTTTTAGATAATGGATAGAAAACCTCTATATATCCACACGTGGACATACACAGCCAAAGTTTACAAGACCCTTTAGACTCTAAGCATCAAAAGAGGTATGCAAAACATAAAGCAACAAGACTAAGAGAGCTAGAAAAACTAAGCTTCCAACTTGTATGCCCTTGCTTCAAAACTACATTGATCTTGTGCGCCTAGTTTACTTAGGAACTCTTGATTTCAGGCCTCAAAATTTGATCTTGTGCAGTAGAGCAATCCTTCGCATTCTTGTTTACTTAGAAACTTTGATGTCAAAACGAAGTTACCAAAGTGGGAACTGTGCGTGCAACTGCAAAGACAACACATTCAGGAAGATAGATTTCTAGAGTTACATAAGTCTAAATTAATGCTAAGAGCTGCTGGTCTTTTAAAATAATTGAGAAAATAATCGACCATATATGCATATAAACTTGAGTTACCACCCGGGTTCAAGGTTAGTCCCATGTTTAACATTGCATATTTGAAGCCTTACATGGGAGAAGAAGATGAGCTTGAGTCGAGGACGACTCCACTTCAAGAGGGGGATGATGATGAGGACATCACTTCTTCGGAAATACCCGCTGATCCTCCAACCACTATACAAGGTCCATTGACCCAAGCTCGAAAGTGACAATTAAATCTAGAGGTGAGCTTGTTCTTCAACGATCATTTTTATAGTTTTGAGAAATATATTGCTACATAACGATGTTATTTTGCTTACGAACACTGGAGAGGGTCATGAAGTACTTGAAGAGAGGTGTGGAGGTGGAGAAGATTAGCAAGGACGTCCAAGCCAAGCCAAGGGTCTAGTCTAACTCGAGTTCGAGTCTGCTTCGGCCTTCAGGATCACAGTGCAGTAAACGGATACATACGGACTCCATTTTTTACGGTCCACATTTGCATGGAAGATAATTTCATAAAGTAACCAATGGATTTAGTTTGACATCCAAATTCCACCGGAGTCGATCATCAGGAATCGTCAAAACAAGTCAGCGTCCAGAATCCGTCAGGGTGCTGCATCACTGTCCTTTGGTACGTTGGGCCATGTATCGTCTTAGAGCCCGTTAGGAGGTGCATCCAAGGGGGTGTGCACGACCCTTAGACAATATATTGATTCATCATCACACATGTTAGGGTTCGAATTTCGCTTTAGATTAATCTGCCATCGAACAGTCGTCGTCATCGGTTCTGAAACCCCACTTTCATGATCTTAATCATACATCTGCAGCTTGTTACTTCATTGAGGTGCCTTCTTTAGAGTTCTTGTTTATGTTCTTCATTTCATATGCAAGGATTAGCCTTCTTGGCGAGGTCAACCGGATTTGATATGGTTGATAACCAGAGGAGTCGTGGTTCCAAGGTTATAGGGTTTGGGTCTTTTGATCTGAAACCAGATTGGTGTGTCGTGCTCCACCCATGCGAGACGACTTATCTCTATCTGACGGAAGATTGGGAACCCCGTCCCCATTAGAAATCAAATTAGGAGCCTAGATGCTTTCAGAAGTCAAAGAGGCATACAAGACTCGACAACACAGGGGTCAAAGGAGACGATGGAGGTGTCGGAGGAGACGATGGAGTCCACGAGGATGGAGGGTGGCGTGTGTAGTTGTGCCGAGACCGATTTATTTTGGAAAGACTGGATGTCCCCAGTCAAGCTAACTGCATATTACACGTGGTATTCAAGAGTTCCATGGTGGGAACATAAACAGTTGTACAGACAGTAACCATACGTGGTCAATGGCCTCCATTTTATTCGTGGTTGTGTCGGCGCATTTTCACAAGAAAAAAAAAATCATCAACCCGGGGTGTCCGATTATTCATGAACCATTAACATTTCAATCATGTCATCTCACAGATACATATATCTATATATTCTAACCATGTGTAGAACGGAGAGAAGGTCACAGTCAGAAGAAAATTAAACAAAATCATCAAATGTGATGGAGCAATGATGTTGCATGATTTCACAATTCCATGTCAAATTGAGAGTGGTGGTAAAATTGATCAAGGTATCTGAGATAGTCCAGCTCATGGACTTAAAATAGTCATTAATGTACTCGTCTCTATTTGAATGTCCTTCTCAAGGAGTAGGGCCGACGTCGTTGTCCTTCTCCTTCTTTGTCGAACCATCATCCTTGTCCTCCTTCTTGATCCTCGGTCTCCCTTCTGTTGCTGTTGCACCCCGCTAGATTGCATAGTTAGTTAGTTGTACCCCTTGGCGATGGCTGTTGCAGTATGTTGACACAGCGTCGTGATGAGATTCATGGCACTTCAGGAGGAAGTGAGTCTGAGACACCTTCTTCCGCGGCTGCTGCATCAATCTCTGGCGGCTCACTCAAGACCCAGACCACGGCCAAGAAGGCCACTACCACAGCAGCAGCAGCAACTCCACCGACACAGCCGAATCGGGCTAGCTTGCAAGCGATGAAGACGACGAACAGGGCAGCGGCCGAGATCAGACCGAACCTTGCGCAGGAGGGCGACAACCTCCTGGCCCACGCGATGGCAGGGCACCAGGCAGTTAGAAAGGCAGTGATGGTCGCCACAAAGGAAACAACTATCGAACTGCCATACAGCACTTTCCAAAGAGTTACCCAGCTGAGGGTGAGGGCTCCTATGTTAAGGGCTATCGGCACCAGCAGACACATGGCACATCCCATGATGGCGAGGTCAAGCTTGGAGACCTCCTGAAAATCAGTAGTAGTACATTATTCGTTCTGCTTCAGCTTCAGCAAAGGTGAAAAATGTATGCATCTTCTTCTAGTTTCAAAACCTAAGACAAAACACGCATGCCTCATCAGTTGTCCCCGCGGCAGTGGCAGGACGACGAGAGCCAGAGCCCGAGGGGTTGTTGCCGGCGGCCGGTTCACGAGGTGGCGAGTGACTGGCCGATGAGGAGCTTGACCTTCTTCCTATTCCTGCAAGAGGGATTTCCGAAACGCTGCGCGCAACACCAGACTCGTCGATGAGAGCAGCGTTCTCCATCGACATCGCGCGGTCACACTTGAAAAAGCAAACCAGCACAGCAACCACGATGTTAACAACTTGTATGACGTGATAGAGTGCGAGTGAATATATAAAATATTATATATATATATATATATATATAGGGTTTGATTTTCTCACAAGTGGGTTCGTGGGAATCAAATCCCCGACCATGGCACGGGCCTCTCTTAAGCCAACCAAACAATATCGTGGCTTCTAGTTGTACTATTGCTATTTACATAACCATGTACAAAATGCTATTTACATTTATGAATCTTATATTAACTATCTTGGCTTATAAATAATGTAAAAGCAAATACAAAATTTAGATCTCGTTGAGCACTATAGTTTTGATGTAGGACGTGTCTCCATCCAAAGTATTTAAAAATTTAATATTTCAGAATCTGAATCAAGGAACTTAACATGTATATTTGGGCCCCTAAATGATATCAGATAAGAAAGTCATTGACTACAAAATTTTAGATCTTATCGGTCACTACAAGTTTGATATAGAGTGTATCTCTATCTAAGATAGTTTGAAACATTTAAATTACACAGATTAAAAACATAGAATATATATTTTAGCCAATAAATAACATCAAATAAAAAATTGTCATCTTTAAATTTTTAGAAATCACCAAATTTTAAGGACGGTTTACGTAAGGGATGAAGCCGGATTTAGTTACTTTATGTCTAACAAAAATATGAACCGTAACGAAAACTAATGTTTGAAACATCAGATCCAAGGGATCTGAACTTGTGAATCCGTGGCAGATATCAATTGAAATGAAGCTGCAAAATTCCTGAGGTTTAATTAAGGATTGCATGGCGCAGCGCTGACATGGAAAAATCAAGCAAGGTGGTGCGAGAGAAGCGGAACAGAAAAAGGCCGGAGCGCACACGAAAAGAAAGAGCTAGGCAAACAAGACACTAGCTATGGATCCACCGTACCTTGGCAAACGCTAGGACGGCAGCACGTACAGGAAGGGCGCCGTGCCGCCGTCGACTGAGCAGACAGACAGGTGGATCAGATGCAGAGAGAACGAAACCCAATGCAGAGCTTGGGAGCTGCGGCTTTATTTATAGCGGCCCTGGGCGGAATTTCCCCCATTACTGCTGTGGTGTCCGCGCCGGACCGGACGGTGCTTTCCGGAGCCAGGGCTCCAATACCGCCGGCGGGATAGAGCCTGTTCAACAACCACGGGCTACAGCGGTTTCAGCCGGTTTCGTAAACCAAAGCAACTAATCTCTTGTCATGTGTTCGTAATGGATTGGCCGGTCCAAACCACGGTTTAGTTTATGGGGTAGGATTAGGACGGGTAGTTGACACCCAAGCCGTGAACAGGCGCGCTGGTTCCGAAACGATGGCTGGATGGGTGCGGCGGCGCTCCGACTTTTTGTTTAACTTGTCAACGCCTTCCTGTTGCACTAAAATTTTTGCCATAATAGCCCTGTTCGCTTGTCTTAAAAATGGCTTGTTCGGCTTCTTTTTTCAGCCGGAACAATATTTTTCTCTCACAATAATTTAGCCGGAACAGTGTTTTTCAGCCAATTTCAGCCAAGTTTTACACCAGCGAACGGGGCCTTGGACGCGGAGGACGGCTCAGCAGCGTGCGAACCACGTGGCATCCGGTACAAACGAGAGCCTGCCCAGATATTATGGTGAAGTCGACTTGCATCCGCGGCCTGCGAACCACGTGGCCCGCCCATCCGGACGGTGGTGTTTGGTATGGCATCGGATCGACGACTTGCGTGCAGTACCTTTTCCATTATTTTTCCTTTTGCTTTTTCTTCTTCTACATTTTCCTTTTCCTTTTCTACATTTTTTCATCTTTTTATTTTTATATTTTTATGGTAACCTATCGGTTTTGCTTCTATGTGCTATCAATATAATTTTGTAATTTAGAAATTCGTAAAACTAGTATACAAAAATTATGTCAGAAAATTTATGTTGACAAATTGTTATGATAAGTTTGTCTACAAATAGTTATGAATACAAATTGGGTTGCAAAAATAATAAAGAAAAGTTATCGTGACTAGTTATCTATAAATTATGTAAAAAAAACTACATAAAAAATTATGGCAAAAATTGTGGTGATAAATTTGTTCTTTGAAATGTTATATACACGAAACATTATACATAAAAGTTAACTTTCTAAGAAATGCTATACACCATAAAACTTGTTCCGCAAAATGTTATACACAAAATTATGATGGTAAGTTTGTTATGCAAATTATGTATAATTTTGTAACTTTATAAGAAATTATAGTGATAAGTTTTGTTCCGCAAAATGTTATACATAAAAGTTGTGGGTGTAACTTTTTAACTTTCTTAAAAAAAAGAAAATTACGGAAATAACTTTTTCCAAAAGAGGAAAGTCTAGGGGCTCGTAGGATTTTTGTTCACTGATTTATGTGTATAACTTTGTAACTTTTCTTAAAATTGTAGAATATTTTTTCTAAAAAGGAAAGTTACCGCGGTTGTGGGATTGACAGCCGGATTCTGGCCCAATAGTCGTTCACTAATTAGCTAGGTCGGGTTGAACGTTGTTGTGTTATCCAAGACACACGTTGCAAGACTAGCATACTCGCCTAAGTGGCTCCTCCTAGACCTCTCGGTCTGCCTCCGTCAGTGACCACTCCGGTCCGCGCGTCCACCTTCTTCCCCTTCGTCGGCGACCGCTAGGGCGCCAGCTACCAGCCCTCCCCCACCCCCACCCCCACCCCACCCCCTGCCTCTGTTTCTCTCTTCTCTAGCCCTGTGTTTTTTGCTTCCCCACCATGGGTGCCTCAAACCATGGTTCTGGGAGGCGGTCTCGATCCTTGAATCCTTATCACGCCTCCCCGCCGCCCTCCTCCCAGCTAAGTCCGCTGGCCCATCCGTTTGTTCTAGGGTCGGGTGCTGGCTCATCGTTGTCGCCTCATGTGGGGTGTGTGGTTCTTGACGCTTCGTCGAAGGAGTCGGATGACGACTATGTCTCCCTTTTTCACTGCTGCTTTGGGGAAGGGAAAGGAGGTTGTGTGGTCGACCTGTCCTGGGCAGTAGCTGGTAGGATCTAGATGGCTAGAGGGGGTGAATAGCATATAAAATTTTTCTATAAAATACAACTCACTAGAGCAAAGTGATTGGTACAATAAATGGCCCAAATAGCTTCAACTTTACATAGCTCTATTTCACCAAAGGCAAGCTCCTAAACAATACTAGTAGTTTAGTCTCTAATCTATGTCACACAATCACACAAGCTACCAACTAGCAAAGCTAGCAAGAGTTACTAATAAACGCAACTACAATAAGCTATAGTTAACACTAGCAAGGCAATCAACAATTACTTACAAGATCAAGTAATCACAAATGAAATACAAGTGAGTAGAGGTATGCAAACCATACGGGCAAGTGAATGACACAAGATATATCCCCAATGTTCGGTTGCTTGCCGGTGTTGACGGTGAGAATGTCATAAATTCACATACTCAAATCATCGTCAACAACCTCGGAATAAAAGGAAGAATAGCATAGCATGAGCATACTTTTATCAATAACAAGTTCCATTTGTACTTGGAGTATTTTTCTACAGAGAATGACAAGTGGGGGACAAATGAGCCTGTGGGACCCACCTAGAGGGGTCGGACGACCCACCCTGGGGGCCCACCAGTCACCACAAGCCACCATGATCCATGTTAAAGCATCCAAAGTCATTCTCCACCCTTGGATCACACTTGTGTTTCTTCTCAAGGGTAAAAGGATCAAGTCACATGAATTCATGGGCCCACAAGGATGCAAACTGACGTGCCATGGTGAAAAGATCAACACATACCCACTCTACATCAACCAGGGACTTGCCCCACAAGAGGGGATGGGCCCATATGGTAGAGAGGGGGGGTCGGTCGACCCTCCTATTGGTTGATCGACCTCCCTGGTGCACCCATCACCTTCCAGCATACAAGCACATGCCTAAATTATGTGAACCATTGATCCTATGGCAGTTTGATCCAAAGGCCATGGTGGAGAGGCACACAGATCGCTAATGTGGTGCTGGGGTAGCCCCTACTCCACCTCCACCTATAAATAGAGGCTCACACCCCCCCCCTCTGCAACTCATGCTTTCAAGCTCAAGTGAAGAGTAGTGTAGCTCCATTTCCCATAGTAGTGTAGTCTAGTGTGGGAGTTAGAGTTGAGTCGAGCTTGCTCAGGGTTTTAGGAGTTGTCTTCTGGAGAGTCTAGTATACCTCGGAGTTGTACCTCTAGTATGGAACATATGTTTCTCTCCCCATTTTGTTGTTGTTGTGACATCTAAGAACAGAGTGATAGTTTCTCTGTATATATCAAGCATTGCAGAAGCAAAAGGATGTGTACGAAGATAAGCTAAAATAGTCTTTAGTGCGAATTGAAAAACATGTTTCACAAAAAAAGAAGTAACTCGTAATAGAATCATCATCAGTGCCAGAGATCAAAGCATGTCAAACTCTTCAAGCTCATTATCATGTCACCAATTTCACCTAGACACTCAGCACGTCACTTGTGGCCAGCAGTAGTCCATGTCTAACAATTGTCATTGACCGTGATCCATGAACGTGCTCTGTACTTGAGGGAGATAAGTGGTAGTCTTGTATTGTAGTACGTCGATAACATCATTGGATGTGTAGTTCCTCTGATCGAATAGGTGATACCTGGGTCAGTTTTGCGTTGTACAGATGAAGCATCTGGTACGTTCCTGATGATGCCTACAAGCCAATAACCATTCTCTCTCAGCGTCTCTTCCTGTTCCCTTAGCAACTTGTCTTCGGGTTAAAGGCTGGTGTCGCTGCCGCCCTAGTTTCCCCCAAACTAACCGCATGCCACTACTATAGATTGACTTATCACTATCGCCACTTTCACTGCCGTAGCAATAGAAGCGACTATGTTTTACTTCCACCGCCAATTGGACCGATAGCGAGGCCTCCTTATGAAGGAAACCGACAGTTGAGACTTCTACCACTGATAGGTTAATAGTAGATGCGGCAGTGGTATTTTCTCCATCGCATGAAAAGCTAAGCCAACTGGATAGGCATTCTAGCCGCCGGCCCTACACGACCGTTTGGTCTACCAGCGGTAGTAAATTCAGCGTGAGTTATTTCCCCATTTCCAAACTACCCACAACACAGTTACATCACCATTCCACTTCTCCATCTTCAAGGTTGATGCATTGTTCCTCTCTCCATTGCACGCCTCGCGTCGCGCCGCCGCCACCTCCCGCACGGCTGGCGCATTGTTCCTCTCGTAATTTGTGTGAACCATTGCACACCTCGCGCTGCGCCGCCACTAGATCCAAAGGCAAGGGTATGCTTTCACACTTCATTGATGGATCTTTGTCGGATTATTTTCCTCTTTAGTGATCTCATTACTAAGGAAACTCTCATCCTACTACACAATGATGATCGTAGGCTCTTCGAAATGGAGGTGGCCCCCAACAATAGGAACGCATAGGCCAGCCTCATAGAGGATCTTGTTTTGGAGATCCTCCGCTGCCTCCCCGCTCGCTCCTTGTTCTCCTGCAAATGTGTCTGTCGCTCTTGGAACTACCTCATCTCCGACAACCGTAAGGTGCTGCCCCAGACTGTGGCTGGCTTCTTCTACGACAGTGAGAACGACAATTGAAACTTGACCAGCGTCTCTGGTGTACGACCCCTCCTTTCAATTCTTGCCCTTCAACCCTAATAATATAGCTATCTCAGATTACTGCAATGGCCTCATCCTATGCTGGTGCCTCAGGGCTGATGGATACCGCTATGTCGTCTGCAATCCAATAACCCAAAAGTTTAATATACTGCCACCTAGCACCCATGATATTGGCCATTCTATTGGTAAGGCTCACTTGAGGTTCGATCCGACAGTCTCCTCGCACTTCCATGTGATTGAGTATATGGATGTTGATAGTTTGTGCATGGGTGTGGAGATCTACTCATCTAAACTGTAGCATGGATCTATAAGGAATCTGAATAGGGTGAGGATACTGATGTGACATTTTACAGACAACCAAATGTGTTTCTTAATGGTTGTCTGCACATTATGGGGCACTCTGGGGAGTACTCTATGATACTTGCTATGGATATGGAGGCAAACACATGGAGGAAAATTGATAGGCCTAGTGGTCTTCAACACTCTATGCATCAAGCTGTAAGGTCGAGATGGCGACTAGAGGGGAGGTGAATAGTCATTACTAAAACTTAATCGCGTCGGCTAACCGAAACAAGTGCGGAATTAAAACTATCGGTCTAGCCAAGACTATACCCCTCTATCTATGTTCTCTAGCACCTTGCAAAGATCCTAATTAAGCAACAAAGGTGTCGGGCTAGCTAGAGCTCACCTAATCAATTCTAAAAGCAAGGTCACACAAACCTATGCCACTAGTACTTTATGCAACGGGGAGCTCCTACACATGCTAGTAAGCAAAAGCACAAAGCCAACTAAGCTCACTAGCAATGCTCAATAACAAGGCAACCAATGACAAATTTGAACTTCATTTGACTTCTAGATTGCTACCAGATTTCAATTCATCCACCACTGCTACATGCTAAAAACTGCTGCACTATAGCTAACAAGATCTACTCCAAAACCGAAGCATCTCTTATCCAATTCTCATGAAATTTGTACAGCATCTTATACCATAAGTATAGAGCATGTACACCAATTTTTATGCCAATCCAATAAGTTTTGATCACTCAACCATGGCTAAGATCATAGCTCACTCAGATTTTCAATATAGGACAGATTTCAATCACTTGAGCTATACTTTATCAAATATGAATCAAACTTGAAACTAACTCATTTGAATACTTCCACAAGACATAAATCCATTCAATCCACTTACTAAATGTCATCTTATGAACTTATCCAACACAAATCAATCCAAACTTGACTACTAATCAATTATCCATTCAATCATCTCATAGCAAGCAACATTGCATATTTATCCAATTCAATCAACTCATATGCCCCCAAATGAAATGATCAACAAGAGATATACCTTGGATAGATCATGATCATCCAACTAGCAAGCTTCAACTCAATTATTTGCAAGCCATCAAATATGTCTAATGAATCACCAACAACTTGAATTTGACACTTCTATGTTGTAGCACTTTTGGACTTCGCTAATTATTATGGCATTGGGTTTGGATGTGCACTAGGCTTCATAACTCGACTCAACATATGATGATAAATATAAAATCAATTGAATCAAGTCT
>NW_027097063.1:0-60000 GCF_019320115.1 Miscanthus floridulus | reverse complement strand
TCCAAAGGCCCTAAGCATTTCGTCCAAGTTGTCACCATCATCTGCATCCCCCTCACGTGCTTCGCCATCATTGCTGGCACCACCAGCATCATCACCACCTTGTTCATTGCCAAAGCCACCACCTTGTTGATTGCCAAAGCCACCACCTTGTTGATTGCCATAGTCACGATCCATTTGTTGCTCAAGATCGTCTGTAAATCGGGACAAGTATGCTTGGGTTTCAGCTTCATCAGCTAGATCATCGTCGCTGTCATCAACAACCACTGTTTCACCATGATGAATCCACACTGTGTAGTCCAGAACAAATCCTCTCCTAATCAGATATTCTTTGATGGTACTCACATCTCGAAATGCAATAAGGTTCTTGCAATCTTTGCAGGAACAAATAATCATGTCACTATTCTCTTTTAACGTCGCTGCATGCTTCTCTGCGGCTTTGATGAATTTGTCCACCTCATCATGGAAAAGAGCGTCGTGTCTTAACGAACCATATATCCAAGAGTTCATGTAGTCCATCTTATAGAAACAAAACAATCAAAGAAAGAATATTACTCGAGAATAATTGTATATACCTGAGACACGCACCATGGTAGTAGAGGATAGTTAATTAATTGACTATTAATGCATAAATATTTTAAAATATAAATTAATTAGTTCAAATAAACAATTTCAAAGAAAACAATTAGCAATATTTAATATTTCATCCACTACCTTTCATGCAAACTCCATTCCAATTTCATGGTAGAGGATAATTAATTAATGGCCTATTTATCCATAACTAATTAAAAACACACATTATAGAAAGGAATCAAAATAAATATTAAATGATAATTAGTAGCCATGGTAGAGGATATTTTACACATTAGCAACAATTAAAATCTTACACATTCACCTACATGCAAACCCTAGTCACATAAAGAAAAAATTGAAAAAGAAAAAAACAAAATCCTAGATCTAGATCTAGATATAGGGTTTCATGACACATGCACCAAACTTCACTAATACTACACTAAAATCAACAAAGATGTACTAACAAAGGGTGCAATCTTACTTCCTTGCCTAATTTACCCTAGTATAGTGAAAATTAGGGTCCAATTTCACTCATAACTAGCTCAAGTTCCATAGAAGAGAGAGAAAACCAAAAATCAAATTACTCACTAACCGACAAATTAAACTTCAAATAAAGAGTTGGAGAAGCATTTTGTTACCTTTTAGAGCCTCTCCACCAAAGGATTTGAGATCAAAACCTCACCCTTAGTAGAGTAATTTTTAGGAGGAGCCTAAGGCCTCCCAACCTTTTTTTGTGTAGAAGAGTGTGTCCCGAGGTGAAAGAAGGGGTGACTGCTATTTATTCGTGCGCCATCAGTAGGGGCGGCTGGTGATTCAGCCGCCCCTACAGTCGAACAGCAGGGGCGGCTGGTGGCAGCCGCCCCTACAAATGGGCACTGCAGGGGCGGCTGGTGATTGAGCCGCCCCTACAGATCAGCCCCAACTGTAGGGGCGGCTCAGGTTACTAGTCGCCCCTACAGTGCCATCTGTAGGGGCGGTTGGGCTGCTGGGGTCCGAGGACGCCCACTGTAGGGACGCTCCCAACGCCAGCCGTCCCTATAGTAAAAATGCCCCGTTCCTAGTGTGAGAATCTGGCGTAGTGTGTCAATCTCATCTGATACAATGTAAGTCGAGAATTCCCAAGACATCCCAAGCATACTGCCCTACCAAGGAACTGGAGTGGCTACGGTTATACATTCATCGCTTGTTCCATGAACAAGAAATATCCTTACTATCTCTCTTATTACAGAAGCAGCCCATCGCCTCTCTCCGTCTCTCTACTCTTTTATGGAAGGGAGGAAGTAAGACCACACAAGAAAGTACAATATTATTTCATTTCATCACATTTTCTTTAGCACCTGAATTTAGTTAACTTAAAACTCACCTAACTTTTCTCAGTGTCTACGAACCAGGATGTTAATGCCAAGCATTATTTTAGTACGTCCATTGCCACCTGATCGAGCTGAGAAGCTGTAACCCGTATTAAGTTATCCATGGCTTATCATATATTCATATATATATCTGATTTGACCATCTTATTGTAATACAAATAGCAGAAAGAGGCAACACGCCCCACTGTAAAGATATTTTTTATAGGTGAGCGTTAACCCATTTCCACACATGCATGTTTAGCCTGTGCCTATTCAGATGGAAATTAGATCAAACATGTTCCAATATTGAACTCGACAAATATACTAAAAATTGAATCAGTGATGAATGTGCATCTCATTTCTCGAGAAGTGACCAAAACGCTTCTTATCCAGGACAAACTTTGACATAATTTCAGAATTATGATGTTGATGTTACATCGAGATATTGACACAGTTCTGGCATTTAGGGATAATGGTCATTGAGATGAATCTAGATCAATGAATCATAGAAAGCAAAATGTGACCTGAGAACACAGAGTACAATATTATGTATTATGTATATCTATATCTCTTATACAGATAACTCCGACTACAAGTTCTATCTAACACCACCGAAATCCACGTCATCAGCCAATCTAGAAGAAATCGAACAACAGTGTACATCAAGCGAATGGCCTTTCCAGCTCCACTGCATTGAATAGGCTCGAAAGCTATCATCATTTCTCCTTCCAATGAATGGCCTTTCTAGATCCACTCCATGCATGGTCGAGGGAGTGGCGTGGCAAAACTGCTGTTCTCGCGTGCATGTATGTGTAGCATGGTCCTTTTTTTTTCTTTTAAATCTTTGCTATATTCATTGATCAATGGAGTCACAGAAAAGCTCTAGCTCACACGACGCACCAAGACTGCTGTTCTCACGTGCGCGTATGTGTTCGTCAGCGCTAGTTCGTGTTCCTGTGTGTGCTGTGTTTCTTGGTGCTCATCGCCGGCGTCTAGGCGGGATGTCTCACTGGCGAGCTCTTGACAGCAGTGAGCGCCATTGTTGCCCACCTCCTGACGGCAGAACAAATCCTGTATCATTTCCTTCTTCACCAATCACCACTACCTGTGCTGAACAGATTGCAACCGTAGAACTCCCGAAACCTCCCAAGCTTACTACCCTACCAAGCATCAGGACTGGCCACCGTGAACCTTTATTTCATCTCCTCTTCCTTGAACAAGCAATTCGATCTGATCCATTACGTCTCTCTCTGTGTGCGTGTGTGTGCGTGTTCTGTGGTTGCAGAAGCGGCTCTATTATGGTGTTGTGCTCCCTCCTTCATCTTTCTACTCTTTTATATATGGACCCGAGATAGTACGATCACACAACGCCATCCCTTCAAACAAGGATGTCGATGCCAATCATTATACTATTTTATTGCCTCTGGCGTTGCCTGATGGAGCTGAGCAGCTGACAGCGATGTTAAGTGATTTGATTGCTCATAATATCTCTTCTGAGAATTGATTTCACATTAGCTGCATAATTTAAAATCATCAGTATAGCTAGTGTCAGAAAAAAGTTGTTCACACTGTAGCTACCGTAGATATGTACAAGGAAAGATTTATATAATATTTTTCTTTTCCTTTTGAGGACTAGCAGAGTACTGCAAGTTGAATGGAACGCAGCTAGTTTTCCTAGTGTAGCTGAGCATGATCATCAAGATAAACAAAATTGCCTGATTATAAGTTGAAGAGTGATTTACACTCTACAGAAATTGCTGGAGCACTGTAATTTTTTTTTTTGTTAAGCACCCAGGGTGAGTGCCCCACCTGTTAACCATTGGTCCCGGTGACAGAGATTGGTCATGCCTCAAATAGAATTACAGCCGGGGGAGAGCAATTATTAAATCATAGTAGACCAACTGCAACATCACCACAAGCTGCAGTCTTCCCAACGGACGAAAAGAAGCCTTGGTAGACAACGAGGCTGCTCCCTGAACACGACATCATGGCTATGGTACGTACGCCTCCTGTTCGAGACCTACACTCATGCGTGGAGGGGGACAACAGGGCCAATGCCAAAGAGGATGGATAGTTTGATGATAAGTGTAGTAGCGTTCAGATCGCAGCTAGCTGTGGCGTGTGGCAACGTGGATGGTCTGCTACGAGAGGCTGAAGACGAACCAGAGTTCCAAGGTCTCCTGATGCTTCCCAAGCATATGTCAACTACGTACAGTAAGGCTGCCTTTGTTTTCCATTTGACTACCATAAAATCCTACTGCTTGAACAACTTGTTGCTTCTCTTTTATTTATAGAAAGATGGCAACAAATAGAGTCTCATCATGATGTACTGTCTGATTTGGTGTTGTAGATACATGGAAATAAAGACACTCTGATGATTTATGGTCTGATCTATATCATGCATCTAACAATTACTACCCTTGGAAGTTGGAACCCACAATGATAGTCTTGATGTTTCACTGCAGGCTGAGTGCCCTATATAGCGACTGATGGTTTGTTAGACACGTATACCGACCAGTACTGGTGCATCGGCAATCTTCTAGTTTTAGCAACTGTTGTCTAACATTACTTTTGGTGTGTGATATAGTGCTGGCTTAACAGGCGGACTGCTTGTTTTGGATGCTGGTATCTGACAAACAGAAGCCAACACCTTAAACAAATGGGCCGTAGCACTCATGCGTTCGTCTCTGAGCCTTTATCTCCCTACACTACGTAAAAAACAATTTTTAGCAACGGGTCGAATTTTTGGTAGGGGCGGCTGGTGATGTAGCCGCCCCTACAGTGGCGTGTTCGGGTGCCCAGACACCAGCCGCCCCTACAAATGGAATGGCAGGGGCGGCTGGTGATACGAGCCGCCCCTACAAATGGGGTCTGATTTGTAGGGACGGCTCAATCACCAGCCGCCCCTAGAATTTCTATTTGTAGGGGCGGCTGGTGATTGAGCCACCCCTACAAATGTCTACGTATATATAGCTCGGATTTGTAGGGCGGCTCAATCACCAGTCGCCCCTACAAATGACCCACATATAATACAACTGCAGCACTTCTTCCTCCTCGAGTCACTCACTCCAACCCGTGAAAGAAAGGTAGGGAGGCCTTGGACACCTTCCAAAAATTGCTCTACTAAACCGAAACTTGTTCTCTTGTAGTAGAGAGAAGAGAAAGGAATGAAAAGAGAGCCATACAAGGATGACCAACTCTTAAAGCTCGTCGGCGACCTTTGCAACTTCATATTGGACCAGATTGTACACGTCAGAGGCGCCTACCATGACCGAGAGTCTGAGTTAGGTACAAATCCTTAGTACCAACACCTTCGTGAGACTGAAAAGCTAGCTCTAGGACATTGATAACAATGTGTATGGAATTTATATATTTAATGATGGATTGTATATATTCTTGTGAATTGGACTTATAATTGTAGTTTATAGAATACTCTTGTGCTTGTAGTCGCGGTCGCGGGGCGTTCGGCAACACGAACGCTGGTCGCGGGGCGTTCGGCAATGCGAACGCGGTTCGGAACGCTGGTCACGGGGCGTTTGGCAACGCGAATGCGGTTTGGAATGTTGGTCGCAGGGCGTTCGGCAACGCGAACGCGGTTCGGAACGTTGGTCGTAGGACGTTCGGCAACGCGATTTTGAATTGTAAATTTAAATTTTTTTGGCAGGAAAACGTATTGTAGGGACGGTTCTAGATTAAACCGCCCCTACAAATACCTGTTTGTAGGGGCGGCTGGTAATACAAGCCGCCCCTACAAATAGATTTATAGGGGCGGCTAGTAATACGAGCCGCCCCTACAAATCAATTTGTAGAGACCCTTGCGTAGGAGCGGCTGGGCAAACCGCCCCTACAAAGGGTTACCAGCCGTCCTTAGAAATGTTTTTTTTTATTGGTGCTAGCTTGGTCTGCTTGTTTTCTTACAGATGGAAACGGTAAGGCTTCAAATAATGGACGAGGATATGCTATCCGATTCTACAGACCAACTGCTACAGCATGGACGTTTAATATTTATTAGTCGTGCAACATGCAATCGTGCTTCAATTTAATTACTTTTATGTCTCAGGCAAAAAAAATGGCATTCAAGTCTCGCAATGCTCATGAATGTTTTGTCTTTTAACTTGTTGATAACCTGGTTATGATCAGTTATAAAACCCTGGTTATGTTTTGCAAATCTTTATCAGTGACAATAAAAGAATATTTCTTTTCAGGGAGATACATAACAATGAGCTTATTATCCAAACAAATATCTATGCAAGTGGGTCAGATTTTGTTAACACAAATACTAACCCACTATACCCACTAATTTTCTTTGGGTTTTGGGTCAATCCAAACCACTCCATCCATAGGTCTTGTTCCATCAAAGAACACTAACGAGCGGACAAGTGCTCGACCTCGATGCACAGGGCATCAAGTGCCCATGGCACACGACCCTACAAGTTGTACCTCCCGACTGAACCAAGAAGGAGAAACAACATGCTCCATGGAGGAGAAGAATAATGTACCAGGGCCATGTCATAAATCGCCAGCTGGCCATGGCCACAGCCAGCAGTGGCGATGGTCATGGTTCTGCTACTCCCTCTGCATACTGGCATCTTGGTCCAAGGTGATTGAGCAGTTCTTAACCTATCTACATGCATCGATGCATGATTGTCGAGGAGTGTTCGTAGCCAGAACTAGGAAGATGAGACATGAACTGTGCGGTATGAGGTTGCTCGGAAACGTAGCGTTTAGAGATCTCCTGATGTCTCCTAAACCTATCCACGGAGCAAGTCTACTTTTGAGTCCACTATCATAGCTTCCGCCTGTTAAAACTGTAGGATCAAAGGGATCATAGATCTAGCCATAGATTGACTCTATTCGGGATAAAAGACGTAGTACTTCCTAATGCAAGTAGAACTAGAGAGAAGGGAGAGGTAGAAGATGGTCGTGTCAGACCTGAGACCATAGTGGAAGAAGATCCGCTTGTGTCCGCCATGGGGTCGACGTCTGTGCTAAGGCAGCGACGGTCGGTGAAGACGGGGTCGGTGATGCGCGGTGGCGACCGGCGGTGAAGACAGTGGAGTCCGGTGGCGGCGCGGCTGGTGGCTTCCCATCACTGGCTGCGCGCCCTCTAGATCGGACTAGGGTTTTGGTGTCGATGGGGAGCTCGGCTCAGATCAACCTCGTAATAAGAGCCGCCGGCTCCCACCTCTTTTTATAGCGCAGGGTGACAGGGGCCCTCCAGCCATGGTGGGTTGGGCGCCCCCGATCAGGGCATAAATCAAAGGCCCAACTGGGTCATTGGGTCCAGTTAGGTTAGAGATCAATCTAACAATCTCCCCCTTGATCTCTTTCCATCTTTCACTTTCACATCATTTATTTTTGTTCATTTCATTACAGATTAGCGCATAGAGCATGTCTCATCGTCACGGTCCATTACCGATAGATTTAACAGCTACAACACACTACTATGTTCTGAAATAGATACTTATCTTTGGGCCTTATTTTGTCCAGGAATTATAGGCTTTCCCTTAAACCCATGTCGGCTACATGTTCTCTGAACACGTTGGGTGGTAAGCCTTTTGTAAGCGGATCCACGAGCATCTTTTCTGTACTTATATGCTTAAGGATTATAACATGATGCTGGATTTTATCTTTCACAACATAATACTTTATGTCAATGTGTTTGGCAGCACCACTTGACTTATTGTTGTGAGCATACTATACTACCGGATTATTATCGCAGTATAACTTTAGTGGTCTATAGATGTCGTCAACCACCTTCAAACCGGGTATGAACTTCTTTAGCCAGTTCACCTGCCCCGTTGCCTCATAACACGCTACAAACTCGACATACATTGTGGACAATGTAGTGACGGTTTGCTTTTAGCTTTTCCATGAAATAGCTCCCCCTGCGAGAGTGAATACATATCCAGACGTGGATTTTCTATCATCTCCCGCGTAATCAGAATCTGAATATCCCACTATATAGAGTGAATCAGATCTTCTATACGTGATCATGAGGTCTTTCATTCCTTATAAATAACGCAAGACTTTCTTTACTAATTTCTAGTATTCTATTCTAGGATTGCTCTGGAATCTGCCAAGTAACCTGGTAACAAATGCCAAGTCAGGGCGCATACATACTTGAGCATATTGCAAGCTTCCGACAGCTGAAGCATATGGAACCGCTTTTATTTGATCGATCTCGTATTGGTTCCTGGGGCATTGAAAATCTCCATATCTGTCGCCCTTGACTATAGGAGCAGGTGAGGGACTACATTTGTGCATACTGAATTTCTTTAAGATTTTCTCTATGTATGCCTTTTGTGACAGTCCTAATACCCCTTTACTTCTATCTCGGTGAATCTCGATCCCTAGAACGAACGAAGCTTCACCAAGATCTTTCATATCAAATTTTGAGGACAAAAACTTCTTTGTCTTCAGTAGTAGACTGACATCACTACTAGCAAGTAAGATATCATCCACATACAGGATAAGGAAAATGAACTTCCCATTCTTAAACTTTGTATAGACACAATTGTTCTCTATATTCTCTTTAAACCCAAAATTTCTTATTGTCTGATCAAACTTCAAGTACCACTGTCTTGAAGCTTGTTTTAATCCATAAATGAATTTCTTAAGGTGGCATCCCATTCATTCTTTTTCTTCCATGACAAAACCTTTTGGTTGTGCCATGTAAACATTTTCCTCCAAGTCCCCGTTGAGAAATGTCGTCTTTACATCCATCTGATGTAATTCTAAATCGTAATGTGCCACTAATGCCATTATGATTATGAAGGAATCCTTACATGAGACTGGAGAAAATATCTCATTATAATCAATCCCTTCTCTTTGCGTAAAGTCTTTTGCCACAAGTCGGGCTTTATATCTCTCTATATTCCTTTGAGAGACAAGTTTTGTTTTGTAGACCCATTTACAGCCTACTGTTTTGGCTCATTTAGGAATTATCTCCAAATCCCAAACTTTATTGGCATTCATAGATTTCATTTCATCTTCCATGGCCTCAAGCCACTTTGATGAATAATCACTTCTCATGGCTTCAAATGAGGTGGGATCATCCTCCATTTGAAATTCTTTAGTGTTGTACACTTCATAATCAGCAGAAATAGCTGATTTTCTAACTCTTTGAGACCTTCTAGGGGCCTCCACATTTGGCACATCTTCTGTTTGAGGCTGTTGTTGCTCCCCCTCATTTGTGGCAATAGGTTCTATAGGATCCTGAAGAACAGGTTCCTTATCATCATTCATTGTTGCCATAGGCGGAATAACAACAGGTGCTGGCACTACAGTATCTTGCACTGTCGGTGCAGCGACAGCAGGTAGTGAGAAAAATGACTCATGAATCATCGGAGTGGGCGCATACAGCCACTTCTCTTCAAGGTCAATTTCTCGAGCTACCATGCTCCCCCTCATCATTTCATCCTCTAGGAAGACAGCGTGTCTCGTTTCCACAAACTTTGTATGTCTATCTAGACAGTAGAAACGAAAACCTTTTAACTTTTCTGGGTAGCCAATGAAATGACAACTTACTATTTTGGGATCTAGCTTCCCAATGTTTGGATTAAATACTTTAGCCTTAGCAGGACTCCCCTACACACATAAGTGGTTTAGTGAGGGTACTCTTCCTGTCCACAACTCATACGGTGTTTTGGGCACCGACTTACTTCGTACTCTATTGAGAATATGAATGGTGGGTTTTAACGCCTCCATCCATAGGCTCATCTGTAAGGTGGAGTAACTTATTATGCTGCGCACCATATCCATCAGGGTACGATTGCGCCTTTCAGCTACTCCATTCTGCTGAGGTTCGCCCGGTGTAGAATACTGGGCTACTATGCCATTCTCCTGTAAGAACCTTGCAAAAGGTCCAAGAACTTGGCCGCCATATGGGGTATGCCGACCATTGTACTCCCCCCCACGATCGGACCTGACTATCTTAATCTTTAAATTGTGTTGGTTTTCAACTTCTGCCTTAAATATTTTAAATTTATCCAATGCTCCTGATGTCTCCTAAACCTATCCATGGAGCAAGTCTACTTTTGAGTCCACTATCATAGCTTCCGCCTGTTAAAACTGTAGGATTAAAGGGATCATAGATCTAGCCATAGATTGACTCTATTCGGGATAAAAGACATAGTACTTCCTAATGCATGTAGAACTAGAGAGAAGGGAGAGGTAGAAGATGGTCGTGTTAGACCTGAGACCGCAGTGGAAGAAGATTCGCTTGTGTCCGCCATGGGGTCAACATCTGCGCTAAGGCAGCGACGGTCGGTGAAGACGGGGTCGGTGATGTGCGGTGGCGACCGGCGGTGAAGACAGTGGAGTCCGGTGGCGGCGCGGCTGGTGGCCTCCCGTCACTGGCTACGCGCCCTCTAGATCGGACTAGGGTTTTGGTGTCGGTGGGGAGCTCGGCTCAGATCAACCTCGTAATAAGAGCCGCTGGTCCCCACCTCTTTTTATAGCGCAGGGTGATAGGGGCCCTCCAGCCATGGTGGGTTGGGCGCCCCCGATCAAGGCGCGAATCAAAGGCCCAACTGGGCCGTTGGGTCCAGTTAGGTTAGAGATCAATCTAACACCGCCTACATGGAGAAGTGGTACCTAGCTTCTTCCCCTTCACCTCCTCTTACATTTATATATAGAGACTCAAATAAAGAGACTCTCGTGAAGATGCACGGTCCGAAACTATGACTCTGGTTTGATATAGGTGCACCTAACAATGTTGTTTGAGCTTCTCTATTTTAATAGGAAACAGTCTACATATCCTCCCAAACTTTGGGTAGATGTCTATTTCACCCCCTCAGTTATAAAACAAGGTATCTTCCATTTTGATGATGTATGGTCTGATCTATTTTGTGCATTTAACAGTCACTAGCCCCTGGAACCCGCAATGATAGTCTTGATGTTTCGGTGTGGGCTGAGCACCCTATATAGTGACAGATGGTTTGCTAGAAATTTATACCAACCAAAGGCGCATCGGCAATCTACTATTTTAGCAACTGTTGTCTAACATTACTTTTGGTGTGTGATATAGTGGTAGCTTAACAGGCGGACTGCTTATTTTAGATGCTGGTATCTCACCAACAGAAGCCAACACCCTAAACAAATGGGCCCTAGCATTCATGCGTTCGTCTCTGAGCCGTTATCTCCTTAGCTCCGTCCTGCGGGTTTTTTTACAGACGGAAAGGGTGAGACTGCAAGAATTCATGAGGATATGCTATCCCATTCAACCGATCAATTGCTAGCATGGACGTTTAATGTTCTTTGGCCGTGCAACATGCAATTGTGCTTCAATTTAGTTATGTTTATCAGTCTCCGGCATAAAGAAATTTAATAAACATTGGCATATATTAAAGTCTGGAACTGCTCATGAATGTGTTGTCTTTTAACTAGTTAGACTGGTTATGTTTATCAACGACAATACAACAATATTGTTTTTTTCTAATATACATAATAATGAGTTTATTATCCCAATAAATATCTATTCAAGTGCTAGCCGGCCATGGCCGCACACACTGGCAACAGAGCCACGAATCTGCTATTCCCTCCATGTACCGGCATCTTGGTCTAATACGAATCTACTCTTTGCTCCGTCTACATGCAGCGACGACGCACGGGAGTCGACCACGAGTGTTTGTACCCAGTACTGGCAAGAGACGTCAAGCGTCCAATACGAGGTTGCTCGGCAAGTAGCATACAGAGATCTCCTGACGTCTCCCATACCTCTCCACAAAAACAAGTCTGCTACTTTCTGAGTGCACTGTTCTAGCATAGGCCTAGTTAAAAAACTTATAGCTTCTTCTCCTTCACCTCCTCTTTTTTTTATAGATAGGGACTGAAATAAAGAGACTCTCATGATGATGCATGGTTCGACACTGACTCTATCTTCATATGGTCCACCTAACATTGTTGTTCGAATCTCTCCATTTTAATATCACTAATTAACTAGAGCCTATCACGGAGTCTCCACAACAATCGACACGGGACAAACTCGACATAAAATGATTCATAGGAATTCTCATAAAAATCAGAAAGGATTCGGCCATCAATTTGGTTAACTCTAATTGTTATCTTAAATTACTAATTGGAGGATCCATGTTAATCCTCTAGAGAAAAAGATAAATCCTAAACAACTTAAAATGATAAAAAATCTGTAGCCTTTAATTTTGTAGCATGTAATGATCATGTTCTCAAAATAAGCCACCATTACAGAAAAATATATAAAATAACACCATAAATTTGTATCTTGATTTCTCACATATGACATTATTGAAAGATAATGCAAAATAATAGCTAAATATACTTTAAATTACACACATGTATGAATATGAAATATAATATAAAGTAATCGCTTTAATCTGTACCTCATTATCTAGATCTCTGTGTATAAAACATATCTAAAACAAACATGTCTAAATACTAATATAAGTTATCATGGAAAATAGTTCAATAATCCGAAAGAACATATGTTTCTAAATTACAAATTTCTACCACTAATATATCAACAAAAACTTTTGAAGGTCACTGCAGGGTTGAAGCCATTGACCGGGCAGTGAGGATCGTGCTTTCACTACAAGGATGAAGTTTGACTCGATGGTGATCCTTATAATGCTGCCAGGTCTGAATCCGGCAGCGATGCTGTACTTTGACCTTATAGTGATTGATGGCCTGGAGTGCTACAAACGCATTTATAGACTGCAAGTAACACATGAGGATATGGTATCCCATTCCATGGACCAATTACCACAGCATGCACACGTGTAATGTTTAACCTATATACAGCTACCACAATGTGCAATGCTTTAATTTAATTTCGCCATGAAAACGAGCAAATCAATCATGTCACGGGATCTCTTTTTATTTGTTGTTAACCTGGTTATATGTATGTTCCTTCAGCCAATTTGATGTATCAATGGCAATAACTTAATTAAAATAGTATCGCTTCTTAGATGCATGCATAACGTCCACGAGATTGTTATCCGAACAATCATGGATAATAAGCGGCAAAGCACTTCACCGGAATCTCCTGTCTGCTCCGTGCACTCCACACATGGTGCGCATGCCGTTCGCTGCCAGCGTCCCCAGCCGCGTTAGTCTCTGAAGGTGAGTGGCCTTTGGACGAGCTGCGTTCGCACGTAAGTGCTGCCAAGAGGCAACGTGAAGCGTCGCATAGGAGGTTCTACAGCGGCCACAACATAGGGATCTCCTGACGCCTTCCAAGCCTGTCTACAAGTGCCCACGCGTGGGCCGAGCTATCTCCTTAGCTATCTCTTTTTATTTAGGGTTAAGTCCAATTTACATCCTCCAACTTGCAGCAAAGTTCGGATTTCAACCTTAAACTTCAAAACCGGACAACTTTGGTCCTCCAACTCTCGAAAAAGTTCAACTTTCAACCTTCTGGGCGTTTCTGTGAGTGAACAGTAACTTTTGATATTTTCAGGAGCGCCGAAATTTTATATTATTTTTTCGAGCATCTTACTGTCCTCAAATGAAAAAACTCAAAACTACAAAGTTGTAGATCTCATCGAGGTCTACAATTTACATATAAAAATTATCTTCATCCGACATCGTATTGAAGGGTTTTCTATTTTTTGAAATTTGAGTCTCATCACGCGAGAAAATATGGTGCTAAAATTTTATATTATTTTTTCGAGCATCTTACTGTCCTCAAAAGAAAAAACTCAAAACTACAAAGTTGTAGAGCTCATCGAGGTCTACAATTTACATATAAAAATTATCTTCATCCGACATCGTATTGAAGGGTTTTCTATTTTTTGAAATTTGAGTCTCATCACGTGTGAAACAATTTTGTCGCGTGATGAGACTCAAATTTCAAAAAATAGAAAACCCTTCAATACGATGTCGGATGAAGATAATTTTTATATGTAAATTGTAGACCTCGATGAGATCTACAACTTTGTAGTTTTGAGTTTTTTCATTTGAGGACAGTAAGATGCTCGAAAAAATAATATAAAATTTCAGCACCATACTTTCTGAGTGCACTGTTGTACTCCTAATGGTGATAACTTTCGAAGAAAAGATAACTTTACCGATATCATTTTACTCCTATTTTGGTACAGTTACATTTTTTTTATTTTACGCCTATTTCAGTATCAAAAGTTTAACAGATTTGGTACAATGTTGGTGAAAATTAAACACAACATAATGTATACGTTGTGTTATTATAAATATATGTGAAATATTTCAGATTCTGCAAAACGTTGACAACCCAAATCTATCCAGATGGAATTTTCAGAATTTATTATGACGCTAACTTCCATGGAATCTCTGCCCCACGCCTCTACGGCCCGCTGCATGCAGGCTACCTAACGAGTGTCGCTGTGTTCCGCTTCCGCATAGTCACCGTACCCGCTGCCGTGTCGCCAGACGCTGAGACGCGTGTGGCTGCCCACCGTTATGCCACTACCTGTGGCCACGCCTCCTCAACTAGTGGCTAACCTCCATGCGCCAGGCAGGAGCAAATAAGACACATCCACCACAGGTCGAGAAATGACCCAAGCGCCGCTCATGACCGTGCGCTGCGCCATGTGTGCGCGCGTTGGTGTGTCCAATGCCATCGCTCTACACCGCGCCCTCATGCCGCTCGTTACACCAGAGCCGACCTAGACTGCTGGACCCATGAGTTACGTAAGAGCCGCGCGCTTTGACCCGCGAGTGCCTCTTGCAGCTGCTAGGACTTGTAGCAGCCGTGGCCACCCGTGCTTGGAGAGACCCCTGCCTGCGTCAGTTTCCGCCGTCGCTGCCCTGGGACCTATGCGCCTCCTGACATGGCCATCGCTTATGCAACCAACCACACCACTCGGTGCAAACATGATAGGAAATGTGAATGCATGGAGCACATCCGAGGAGGGATGGGATCAGGATAAGTGGATAAGGGTTATTTATTTGTCAACCTTTTACCATGTCTTTATATTGTTTTTTCCTTTTTTATATTGTGCAAAACAGTGGCACGGCTCATTCAATTTCAAAACATGAGGGTAATAAAACAACAAAGTTAAAAAAGAATAGGTAAAATCACTATTGGCATCGCTCTACAGTAAGGGGAAAACACTAATCCCTTATTGTTTTTATACTCTCTCTGGTTACTAAATATGTTGTTTAAGAAAATTCACCAAGCCTTAAAAACTAAGCAAAAATAACTGGTTGGTTTGAAAATACGTGTTTGTAGTAACAAATGCTAGCAAAATTGTATAAATTTTAAGAGTTATCACAACTGGATTCAGGTTCTTTGCCGAGTGCCTGAGGCACTCGGCAAAGGCCAAATTGCACTCGGCAAAGCTTTTGCCGGATTAGCAATCCGCCGCTTTAGTCCACTCAGCCATCTCTCCCCGTTCCAAATCGAAAGGTTTTCATGATATGACAGAGGCAAGAAATAACGATTGCAAAAAATCCTTCCTTTTTCTTTCATTTCAAAAGTGCATAAAAATTATATTGCCAATTCCATTTTAATTATATTATTTTTTCTTAATGTTAATAAAAAAAAGAAGAAAATTCTGGTTTTTTTTCTTTCCAAAATTCGATTTGCCGAGTGCGGCACTCGGTAAAGAACGCACGGTAAAAAATTGACCGGCAAAGCCTTCTTTGCCGAGTGTCTTTTATCGGGCACTCGGCAAAGGCTTTGCCGAGTGCCCCGGGGACACTCGGCAAAGAAAAGCGACCGTCACGGCGCCGCCCCGTTGACGGTGGCTTTGCCGAGTGCCAACCCTGCAGGCACTCAGCAAAGATTTTTTTTATTTTTATTTTAAAAATTTCTTTGCCGAGTGCCAACCCTACAGGCACTCGGCAAAGATTTTTTATTTTTTTTAAAAAAAATTCTTTGCCGAGTGCCAACCCTGCAGGCACTCGGCAAAGATTTTATATTTTTTTTTTAAAAAAAATCTTTGCCGAGTGCCAACCCTTCAAACACTCGGCAATTTTTTTAAAAAAAAAAATCTTTGCCGAGTGCCAACCCTACAGGCACTCGGCAAAGATTTTTTATTTTTTTTACAAAATTTCTTTGCCGAGTGCCAACTCTTCAGACACTCGGCAAAAAGATTTTTTATTTTTTTAAAAAAAATTCTTTGCCGAGTGCCCCCTGTCCGGCGCTCGGCAAAGTTTGGATTTTTTTTAAAAAAAAATTCTTTGCTGAGTGCCCTCTGGCCGGCACTCGGCAAAGTTTGAATTTAAAAAAAAAATTCTTTGCCAAGTGCCATGGTCACAGCACTCGGCAAAACTGGAAAAATGTAATTTTTTTTACATTCCATCATGACAAATACATGAGCAGCAACATAGAAGATTTTTAACACTACATTGAGTATGCGGGGTTGTTCTTGAGATCCTGCAAAACCATTATAAACCAAAGTACAAATTTAAAAGTGCCAACAACAGAGAATACTGTAATAAGCAATAAGGTTTGCAGCTGGCAATGTTTAGAAAGAAGGGCAGTATGCAGCAGCTCTCTTGCACCATCAATCAACCAAACTTACTTAGACATAGAGAGTGAAGCAGCAGCGCATCCTAAGATATTTAAGGCACCAGGTCTCAGCCAACATGCTCAATCATACCTGAAATGCAAGGAATAAGACCTACCTTACTCGATATAGAAAATAACAATTTGGTATGCAATCCAAAATGTGGCCTTTCTAACATAGAAGGCCACTCTATACAGAAAAGTATTACAAAATGAAATACAATTGATATATAAACTGGTTCCATTTGGATTGTATCCTACACAAATTCGCATGTACAGAACAATAGTTCTTGCTCTGTGTCAACTCACACATGAGATTTATCCTGAATAAAAATTCAATTACAATCTAAATGCAATTGAAAGTGTCAAAGTGATACACTGTGTCAGTAAATAGTACGTGATCTTTTGTTTTTTGCCAAAAGAGGGGCATAAATCATGATTGAGAAAGTTCTAGGGTGCTCATTTATCAAAAAGTATGCTTAAATTTCAACCTGCAACTTGTGGTCAGAACCACTGCTGCACACAAAGCTGGCAGTAGAATATGCAAGATTTCAAGGTTCTTCAATATGTGAAACCCACGGCCTGCATTGGCACTAGAAGGACAAACACTGTGTGATTTTTTTGCGAGAAAAAAGAAAGTTTACCTGCCAACCAGGATATTTTCTTTAGCAATCTTTGATAGCCTAGTTGCGTATTCAGAGTGGTCAAGAAAGCACCTGATATATACACATATAAAGTTAGTGAAATAAGAAGAAACTAACTGAACTGATGATTTTTTTATATAATAGAAACAGTGAGTAAAGTACACAAATATTTATATAGATCTTTCTAAGGATGCATGTTTACTGGATTAATAATAATAATTGGACCAAGAGATCTCAATCCAGAGAAGAGATGTTTTCTGGAATAGAACATATATTGGCTCGCCAGTTAGTAATCAGGTATATGTTACCATATTTATGTCCCTCTCTGTCAAATTTGGCACCAAAAAAACCAATCTGGCTCAGGCCAATAATTAGAACCCGATGATAATCTGAATCAGAATGTCCCTAGCACTATTGGTAGCAAGCAAGTAACATAGAGTTCCTTCTTTTGTACAGAAGTTTGCATGGAAGGTGTATTCTTAATTTTTCTGTGTTGTAGTCTCCAGATTACAGCTACTATCTTAAATATCATTGCTTTTGCAAGATAATTTTAAGAGTTAGAGTGGTCTGAATTTACTATCAGTTCACTAATATTTAATTTTTTATGATCAGACAATATTTTTTAGAACAATTATCATACTATAGGTACTTGCAGCTGAAGATAAGTGCAACTGTTATCATACTATAGGTGACTACATTGAGTAAGGCATGTTCTTGACATTCTGCAAAACCATTATAAATGGCCACTGAAGATAAGTGCAGCTGGTCAGACATTTGGGTATAAAAAATTCAGTCAAGTTCAGAATATTATGTACATCATATTGAAGAACTTACTCAATAGTAGCTTGGTTTTTGGCACTTGCAGGAGCTTGCCACCGCTATGGACACAGCTCTATGGTTGTCAGGTGCCTGCTGCTTTAGAATAGAACCTATCATCCTTTTACTGCAAAAATTAAGTGGTCATAAGGAAATCATGTATACAAATAGAAAGAGCAAAAGATATAATCTGAATTCTCATAAGCAATTTAAAATTCTCCATGGTGAACAAGACAGGAACATAAAAATATGAATTGTACACCTAGGTCATCCAACACTACCTTATACATGCCAGAACAAGATCGACTTAAAACTTGCAGTGCAGCAGCAGATCAAAAATTTAAAGCAAGACAAATCTTAGGCTTGACTAGAGAACTGCATTTATTGTTGTACATTGTACTCGCAGCAGAATGTATGTGTGCACCATACTGCACAAGCTCTAACTCTGCCCCGATGAAAACTGCAATACAACTTCCTCCTATACTACTTGAGGAGTTCAGAAAGGACCCATAGAATCAGTATGAACGATGATATCTCAAGCACAAGTATAATAGCACATTAACACTACCTGATCCACACTAGTCAGTTAACAAGAGCTTTTAGAATAGTGGTCAGTATAGCACAAGTATAATGAACATTAGCACTATAATAGTGGCTAGTATAGCAGGTTGCTGGGTTCAGACAAGAAAGAAAATGCTTATAGATATGCACTAGCTTTCAGAAATACTAAACTAGTTCCATTTCCTAAAATAGAGATAATTCACAGTGTAGCCGGAAAGATGCCTAAACCGACATAACACAATGCAGCACATCTGAAAATGACAGAATGGGAATGTATTATACTTGCCTTCTTCTCAGGAGGTTTTATGCCAAAAAAATTCACCCATCGCTAACTTCTCACTTGATTCCTATACAAGGATGACATGACTACTGTGTTAGTTACATTCATGAAATTGTAGAAAAAAGGTAAAGCAACAACGATGCAGAGTAACAGCTAACACACCAGGCATGTACATGCTAGCTAATATGCAGTGCCAAATTTTTATCTCTTCTCTTGGCTGACTATATATGCTAGCTAATTAGCTATATGTGCTTGATCGATCTACCGACAAATCAAGATTGCCGATGAATACTGGCCTTCAATAACCTGCATGATGCACGCTGACCTGACCAGCTCTCCCTATTGTGGCATCAATTGCGCCATTATTGCGATAATTATTGTCTTGAAAACTATGTAGTTATGCATTTGCACAATTTATTTGATGGGGGCCTTTCTGACTATGACAACATAGGATACTAATTCTACCACGAACTGTACAGGAACATCCCCCTAAAGCTATCATAGTCACAGATAAAAGCATACAACTAAAAAAAACCAGTAAAGTTAAAAATTATGAGTAAGAATCTTGAGTGAACTATCTTTCTTTTCTATCCATTTAAAGTGTGATATTCAGATTAATATATCTTTGGATTTCGAATGCCCACATTTCTGTCGAACTATTATTCTCTTTTCTGTCGAAAAAAGTTTGCGCTATCAATTATCAAAGGATGCTTTCTCAGAAAGTCTAACACTTCAGAGGAGAGATTAAAGAGCTTGTACGTACCAAGAGTACAAGAGGAAGCCGGGGAAGCCATGGTTGTGCCTGGCTGGCCGGTGCCTATGTTCGCCTCCACCTGGTGTTGGACTGTTGGTCGGTATCACATACATACACACAAGTTCATCGATCAGTACGTGATCGTCGAGGCTGCTGGCTGCAGGCAGGCATCGTGTGTTCTAAAATCAGGTTCAGAGAACAATAGCTACAGTTCTGAAATCAAGTTCATTTGAGAGAAAATAGTTCACATTTTATCTAGGTAGCCATAACTGCAAGAAATAGGACCATGTAAAATTCACCATGCTAAGTAACATAACTTTATTGTCTGGAAAGGTAAAATAGCAAGTAACACTTCATGGCAGCAACAGACATGGTAAAATTCTTAGCTAACTAACAGGAATATTACTGAAAAGAAAACAGCAAGTAAAATTCACCATGCTAGAGTTTTACAAACACTGGTAAGCACTCCTGCACACTCAATTGTCAGCAGCATTTTCAGAACTGCAACGGCATGCATTTTTTCTGAAATAATAGGCAACAGTTGTCCGTCATGCAGTTTTCTGAGAAATAGATAAACTTGTCTAGAACAACATGGTCACAGACATGCCGTACTAACTCCACAAACATAGTTTCGTAATGGCCCGATGCAAATTTTAGAAAATCATCTACATCAAGATATCAGGTGAACTGTGAATCGTACAGAAATGTAAATCTACGAGCTTCTATTTGATGTGCATTGCTTTTTACATAATGAATGGAGAACCTTACGACGCGAGCAGCTGGAGGCGCCATCCGCGCCGGGCTGCCCCTCCGTGTCGCTGGAAAGGTCGGCCGCGCCGGGCTCCTCCTCCGCGCTGCTGGAAAGGCCACGATGGCCGCTGCAAAGGCCGGGATGGGCGCGGGAGGGGCCGCCTGTTGCCGCGCCGGACCAACCCCGGTCGCGCGCGCTGGACCAGGCGGGCGGCGGCGCCTCCCCCTCGCGAAGGACGCCGGCCGAGGATGGCAGGGGGGCCGTCCAGTCGTGGATTCGTGGATCCGGCGGCAGACACGCCGGCTGCGGCCCCTAGCCGGCGGCGGCGGCGCCCTCCTCCATAGGGCCTTTTTCCCCGCTCGGTCAAAGCAGCGCTCGATCGGGCAGCGCGGGCGGCTCGGGCGCGCGGGCGGTGGCGGCGTGGGCGCGGGGGCGGGGGCGCGCGGGCGTGGGCGTGGGCGCTTGGGCTGGCTGGCTGTCTGACTGCCCGGTCGGCCGGCCGGCCGAAGTTGCTTAAGTCCCAGAACCGGCTCTTTGCTGAGTGCCGAATCAGAGCCACTCGGCAAAGATTTATTTTTTTTTAAAAAAAATTCTTTGCCGAGTGTCTCAGATCTGGCACTCGACAAAGATTTAATTTTTTTAAATTTTTTTATCGAGTGTTTTAGATCTGGCACTTGGTAATTTTTTTAAAAAAAATATTTTACCGAGTGCCCCTGGCACGACACTCGGCAAAGATGTTTTTAAAAAAAATGTCTTTTTTTTGAAAAAAATACTTTGCCGAGTGCCCCTGGTACGGCACTCGGCAAAGATTTAATTTTTTTAAAAAAATGTCTTTGCCGAGTGCCCCGTGAAGGCACTCGGCAAAGAGGAAATTTTAAAAAAAAATTAAAATGCTCTTTGCCGAGTGCCTTATCCGTGGCACTCGGCAAAGACCCCCTTTGCCGAGTGCCATGCCCCGGCACTCGGCAAAGTTTTTTTATTTTTTTTGTTTTTTGCCTCCAAATTTTTTGTGCATCCCTTTTAAAGCACCAGGAACTTCTAGTTAGAATTTGGTGATTTTTTATGGCTTTTTGATATATTTAGTTACTTTATTTCATTTACTTGAATTTTTTTGAAAAATATAATTTTGAACTGCATGTGGTACGAATAATGGAATTTAATGATTCAAAAAATGATAGTCATATTAGTGAGTGTAGTGTGAGGCCGTATCCAAGAACGGATCCAAAATTTCGGACATCTTGTTTATGAAACATGATCGCGAACTTGCGTGCGAAGTGTTTTTAAATTCTATAAAAAGCAAACGAAGTCCGAAAATCATGAAACACTGGTAGAGAACCGAGCTTTACTCCCGGTGGGGAACCCCCTCTAGTCCCGGTTCCCCACCCGGGAGCAAGCATCCGGGACTAAAGGGGGGGTCCTTTAGTCCCGGGTCAGGAACCGGGACTAAAGGAGGACCTTTAGTCCCGGTGGGTAACACCAACCGGGACTAAAGGTGCCTCCTGACATGCCACGATGGCCGGCACCTTTAGTCCCGGTTGGTAATACGAACCGGGACTAAAGGTTTTTTTTCTTTTTTCTTTTCTTTTCATTTTTTTGTTTTCTTTTCAAAATAGGTTTTCGAAGTCGTATTGTACGCTGCTAATTATACATTTATATGCGCATATAGTATGTTTCGGTTCAAGCACAATGAACGTATTAAATCACACAATTCAAGCATAGAAATATATATATATATATATATATATATATATGCATGCATCATATATATATTTACATGCATGCATGCATATGTGTATTTTACATTATATTATTTCATATGCATATATTACAAAAGATTGCATTATAGTTGTTGTGACATAACAAGTTTCTTCTCATCCTCTAGCTTGGCTTCAATGGCAGTGTTGGGTCGAAGTAGAACTCGCCCTTGGAATCGATGACCTGCTCATTAAAAAATCCGGCTATAGACTCTTGAATTGCTTTGATTTGGTCTTGCCGTATGACCTTTTCCTCCAACCATCGAGTCTACAGGTTTGAATTAAAGGAAAATAAATTAATATATGTACATATATATATATATATAAAGACATAGTAACACAATCAATAATAATAATTAAATGAATATATAGTGTATTTTTAACGTACTTTGAGTCTCTCTGTAGGAGTTCTTTGGGAGAGCACCTTGATAAACTTGCAAACATAGTAACCACAGTAGTTGTTCCCCTGTTCCTGCCTCAGACACCACTTTACAAGAAAAAGATTTGTCATCCAATCTGGTGATCCGGTGAAAGCTATATGTTTAATTAATAAAGATGATGCGATTCAGGGGACTTACTTTCAATGGGATTACATTCAGTGGCGCTTTGCATTTTTCCATGTGTTGCTTCTCAATAAAGGTTTTCCAAACACTGCCCAATAAAAAATTTGCCACGTCATCAGATATAGTTAATCATCATGTTTGTGTGTATATATAGTTGCTAGAGATCCCGAAATTACCTCTGGATAATATCTATCATATCTTGGTAGTCTTGTTGTGGTTTTCTCATCGAGTCATAGATTATCAAGTGACTTTTCACCAGATCGATGTCCATCAATATCCAGTGATTGCTGCATGTGTTTATAGGATATAACGCATAACACTCATTAATTAACTAGAATCAACATATGAGCCATTAAGGCTATGATCGACATGATTAACACTCACTTGAAGTTATAGGGAAAGAGTATATCCTTCTTGTGGCGTTGGTTCACTAAGAAGTTCATGATGTTACTCTCTGACTCAGACTTCCAATTAGTCATTGGAGTAATTGGGTCTTTGAATACTATATGGGGATCAACAAAACCAATTTCATTGCAGCCTTCCTTTCTGAGCTCTGTCATTGTAAATCTGCATATATATAGTACTTGTTAGGATAATTTATATGCATATGCACACATATGATGAGTTTAATAATAGATCGAAAGAATTATTACTTACAGGCAATAGCAGCTAATGATAACTTTGTCCAGAGAGGTAAGGTGGCATAGTTGATGAAATTCTGCAAAGTCAACATACATAACATCATCGCCACGGAACCAATATTCGTCTCTAATTCTGACACCAACGCAGAAGTCTCCACTGGTAGACGCCTGCATGTACCACTTGTTTAGCAGGTACATTTGCGTCCCCAGATCAGATAAGGCTTGAGGGTTGTATAGACTCTGGCCTAGTACAAATTTTTTCTTCCAAATATCAACCTCCGCCGCACTCTCAATTTTTCCATCACCAAACATCTGGTAAAGGTCGAGACCAGTCTCATCAAGAAATTCACCAAGGTGATCCAAATCGACATCCGGAGGTATGTTTGCCTGATGCATTAATCCTAAATTCGAACCATATTCATTACCAACAACTAGCGGGGGGATTGATTGGTGCGCTTGTTGTCCGAGTTGGGCAACTCCTTTCCCTGCCCGCTTCTTTTTCTGTGCCGCCTCAATTGACTTGGTGAGAGTGCGGTCATAGTCTGATAACGTTGATTTGGACGGCTTACGAGATTCCCGCTGTTGATGCTGGTAAGAAGTCACCTTTTTTCTTAAAATATCCGGAGCTACGAAGAAGTACGGTTTCTCTGGGTTTCTCCTTGCTTCTTGATTCATTTTAAGTTTGTCATAGAATCTAGACATGTCTTTTTTATATGCATCAGTTCCTTCTTCCTTCTCTTCAGATATTATTTTGGGAATAGCCCTTGGTTTCACGGTGGCTTTCTTTGCAGGCGGGGACTGATTCTTCGTTTGAGGGGCTGGCCTCTTGCTAGGCTTCTTGGTAGGCGGGGGCGGGGGAGGCGTTGGAGACCTCCTTGGAGGTGTTGGCAGCGGCGTTGGAGACCTCCTTGGAGGTGGCGGCTGTGGCGTTGGAGACCTCCTTGGAGAGGGTGTGGATGCAGCCTCGTCTTCCAACACAATGTCATCGTACAGAGCACTATGATGATCTGGCGATTGAACAATTGGATTTAGGTTGGGGGAGGATCTGCTACAAAAAAAGGAATGACATATTATTATGAGCAGATTGTTAATTATTTAAGCCAATACAAATTAATGATGTAGTGTTTTCATCCGCACGTACCTATGGTGAGGTAGTTCAGAAGGAGGTGGAGCCGACATCCCTGGAATGATGATGTAGCGCTTGCGCCATAGAATGAATGTCTTCTCCGCTTCTCCTAGAGTCTTCTCGCCATCACCTCCAGGAATGTCAAGAGGCAAATCACTAAAACCTTTTTCAGCTTTATCTACCGAGATGGTGGCATATCCTTCTTGGATTATATTCCCATGAATCCTTGGTGTCTTGGTTCGGTTGATAGGATTAACAAGACCGATAGCCACCTTGATTGTGGAATTCTCCTTCGGAATGTGTAGCTCACACGTTGTACAAGGTTCAGTGACGTCATCCACAGGGAAGCGCAGTCCTGTGTCCCCTTGATTTGGTATCTCCGTGGAAGCGCAGCTGCTTTTCAACTGAACAGATTGGCTAATGTTGATTCCTGGCTCTGATGCCTGCTTGCTTGCACTCACTGCTATTTGCACTTGCCTTTTGATTTCCTCCTGCATTCTCGCTTCAAGGTTTTTTTCCCGCTCCTGTGCTTCACGCACCGCTTCCTCCAACCTCTGGAGCCGGTGTGCCTCTTCTTCCTTCTTTCTCTGGCGACTTCTGTAGGAAGGTCTGTCCTGAGGGAATCCATGCTCCCACGAGACACTTCCTTTGCCTCTAGTTCGGCCACCATGTTCAATAGTCCCGATGGCGTATGTCAGCTCATCCTTCTCTCTGTTGGGCCTGAACTCACCACTAGCAGCAGCTCTCTGAGCATAAAACAATCTTTCTGCTGCTTCTTGCAGTCTTGCGCCATAAACGCACTTCCCTGTCTCCTGGTCTAGTGTTCCCCCATGAGCGAAAAACCAATTCTTTGCACGTTCTCCCCACTCGAGTGATTCTGGTCTGATACCCTTGGCAAGAAGGTCTGCTTCCATTTTGTTCCACTTCTTAATGGCAGTCGGGTAGCCACCTGATCCCAAGGTATGGTGGTATGTCTTCTGTTGGGCATTACGTTGGTTCTTTATCACCCGACTCACACCCTCTTCTGAAGTCTTGTACTGTACAAACTCATCCCAATAGGGCCTCTGCTTTGAGATCGGGCCTGGGACAGTAAAATCTGGTGCTATGTTCTTCTTGACATACGTCGTGTATAGGTGTTTCTTCCAAGTCTGAAACTGGGTGGCCATCTTCTTCATTGCCCAATCCCTAACTCGCTCCTTCAATTCATCACCATCTATTATATCATCATAATCATCTGTTTGGAGCGTGAAATGTACCAAGACATCATTCCAAATTAACGCCTTGTCACGATCGGAGACAAAACTGATATGAGGAGCATTGGTCTTCTTCTTCCATTCACGGGTACTAATCGGGAGCCGGTCCCGTACAAGGTAACCACAGTGGTGCACAAATTTCATTTTATTCGGCCCCCCCCGGTTCTCCTGTATCCACATTGAACTCCGAGATGATGAAGCGACCCTCCAATGGCTTTTTGGGACCTCGAACATTTTTACTCTTCGTTGTAGTTGTTGATGTCGATCCAGAGGGCTACAAAACATAAACATTATTTTTAATGTCATGAGCACACATAAGACATATGATAATATATATATATAGCTAATAATAAAAAATATATACTTGGCCAATATGTTGTTGCTCATTTTGTTCAAGAGCTAAGTACTGACTCCCGTCATCTACATCCTCTTGCACGTTATTTTTAGCACCATCATCGCCGGCAACTTGAGTGCCAGTGTTGATCAAATTCATCATCAACTCCTCCTCATCCATATTTCTCGGGTCGGCCATCTAGCTTCAAAAAACAAAACCAATATATAGTACGTCAAATCTTTGCTTATTACATGCGTAAAATCTACAAACAATATGCATTATTAAATCTTGCCCCTCGATCACGGACGCAATTCGCCACACTAGGACGAACTACGTCGGTACTAGGGCGAATTAGGGCACGAGAAAGGGCGGTGTGACAAGAGTGGCGGTTGCTCCACTCCGCCGTATATATGTCTGTACACATGGGTGAACGAGGGCGGCGGTGTGCTCCGCCGTATACATAGAAACGCATGGACGAAATGCATATGAATACAAATGACGTATATATACGTGTCGGCGCGGGTGGGCCGGTGTGCTGACGACGATGACGTGAGGCGGGCTGGCGCTGCTGACGACGACGACGACGTGAGGCGGGCCGGGGCGGTGTCGGTGCGTGATGTTGTGATCCTATGTACCATGTGATCAACCATGTAGTCATTCATCATATGAGAAAATTCTATGTTAATAATATAAGTATAAGCCATTATGAAATGTAAGTATACGTGTCTTATTGCTCATATAACCATTACTATTTCCGAAATGATAAGAATTTATTTTCTTCTTCTACAGGCGATCTCTGATGCTATGATATAAAGTTTGAAGATAGTCTTCCCGGAAAAAAATATGTAATGCTCATATTACTTTAGCAACATTAATATATTATATCTGTATATTCAAAGTTCACAAATGAAGAAACATGTGATATTTTTGATAAACTAAAAAACGCTTAGTTTATAAACTGGGTATCAAAATTGAGTTCCTATTTGACCATTATATATCCTACAACAAATCCTTCAAAAAAAAGACCCTACATGAATATATTTGGATAAAATTTCGTTAACAAACATTGATCTATGAAGATAGAAAAAATTCTTCTATTGAAACTGCATCTTGAAATAATGGCATATCATATAGTGATGAATATATGGCGGTTGATGGGCTGGATCATTAGCGGATGGTTCGTAGCGTTGTTTCCAAATAATATATAGCGTGTTTATTATACAAGCCATGGATTTACATCGATCTAATTAATTTCTAAAGTAATTTCATTGGTGATCCTTAATTATACTTGTCATTTAGAGTTCCAAATATTCAAAACTTGCCTTAAGATATATTTTTATTTAAAATCATTTAGAGTTCCAAATATTCATTTTTAGTTTCTATAGATTTTGTGATTCAAAATTTGGAATTTTCAATCGACCTCGACCGTTGACATGGCTTACACCAAGTTGTAGTTTTCGACGTGATCTATAACTCGGCAGTGGAGGGCTCGGACGAATGTACAAAGAGATCGACGAATATATCACCTCGAAGCTCGGCAGTGTACGTACTGGAGGGCCTCGGGCCGGCGCGGTGGGGCAACGCGCGGTGGAGGGCCTCGGGCGCGGAGGAGGGCGCGGTGGAGGGCCACGGGCAAGCGCGGAGGAGGGGCACGGGCGCGCGCGGTGGAGGCCGCACGAGGAAGAAGACGGCGGCGCCGGTGTCCACGGAAGGCGAACGGACGCGGCGCGAGGTCGAAGAAGAGGCCGGGCGGCGGTGTTCGACGAGAAGAAGACGAGCAGATCGATCTGCCAGTGCGCTGGAGGTTTATATAGCAGAGGAGAATTACTCCCGGTGCCAGCCACCAACCGGGAGTAAAAACCCTTTACTCCCGGTGCGTATTACCAACCGGGAGTAAGGTTCCTTTACTCCGGTGCGTGTTTACCAACCGGGAGTAAAGGTATACCTTTACTCCCGGTTGGTAACACGCACCGGGAGTAAGGCTTTTTTTGGCGGCCACGAAACTGCAGCCCACCTTTTCCTCCCGGGTGGGCTTCCCACCCGGGAGTAAAGGTGGCCTGCAGTTTCGTTTCCCGCCTGTTTTAAGCAATAGTCTTGTTAAATACAATAGAAATGCATAGTTTTTATTAAATACATAGTAAATTAATAAAAGGCATAAAATTATTTTGTTAAAAATATGAATTTTATTTTTGTTTATTGCACATAGGAAAAATCGATAACCTAACTTTTTTATTTTTTGTTAGAATTATAAAACATAATGTAACTAATATTTATTATTTCGTTAATGCAAAAATGTAGTGTTTAATTAAAATTATTAAAATTATTGGTTTTGGACAGGGAAATTTGTTTTCACATCATTTTAACGTTAATATTTTAATTTTTCATCACTCAGTATCCTAATTTACTCTCCAAATCCCCTTGTCAGATACACCATTCTTTGCCTTCCATTGCAGCAATTCTAGTGTGGTTCCCAACTTTTTCTGCCCTGCATCACAAGTTGGGTACAACAATTTCTTGTGATCTTCTAGCATCCCGCTCGAACATTGATCTTCTCCTTTTCACTTTCACATTCTCTTTGTGCATCACGAATGACCTGACAAAGATCATCAGCCGGCTCATCTTCTGCGACTACCTCTTCTTCAGCTTCTCCCATTGCAGTATCATTGAAGCACGCACCATCAGGAATAATATCATTGTCGTCCCATTGTTCTTCTTCATCTTCTTCCATTACAACACCCGGTTTTCTCCGTGCTTTGTCCAACAAATATAGTTTTGGCATGAAACCCGACTTGAACAAGTGTGAATGAAGAGTCCTTGAGCAAGGATATTCCACCGTATTCTTACATATGGCACATGGGCAGCACATGAAACCGTCGCGTTTGTTTGTCTCGGCCGCACGTAATAAAGAATGCACGCCGTCAATGAACTCTTGTGAGCGGCGATCAGCATTATACATCCAATGACGGCTCATCTGCATTACATGACATAAATATCATATTAAAACCTAGATCATAATTAATTATTTATACAACATGCGTGCCACCACAAAAGATACAAATTTATGAAAGCATCGCTACAATGTAGACAATCCCAACTACCACTAAACGAACTAAAGCTAAAATACATTTCAGGAGCACAAGGATTTCTGCGACCAATCTCAACTAAAACAGACAGATCCCCCGATTGTGCAACACTCTTTGGGCTTCTTCGACTGGATCACTGCCTCATTAGCCGCCCGTATCTGCCTGTTGTGCAAGATATTTTTGCACGAGTTCAACATACTCTTCCTCCCAGTAGAAGCCTGAACATCGTCCACTGCCATCCCACTGAAATTAAAACAAAAAACTAGAACTTTAATCACAACCATCATGAAAATAGGTATAAACTAACCATAATCATTAAATACGATAAAATAACTCACATTGCGATCCGGACACTTGTAGAAGATACGATCCTTGTTGGGACCCTCCTTCTTCACTCGGTACTCCATCACAATCTTCATCTCATCACGACACTTGCCGCATGGAATGAGAGGAAGGCCCGGCCTAAGTCGCTTTGGAAACCCATGAGAGGCCGAGGACCCGGAAGCAGTTGCCATCTACTCTCTATACTCATTTTTTAATACACTATAAATTTCTTCTTTTATAAACAAATAAAATTAACAAACTATAAAATTATCTAGATCTCTAAACAATGATATTTTTAATGGTCATTGTGTTCTCGTCTTTTACTGCGGCAGGTAAGTAATTCATATGATATTTCCGCAAATTAACAGAAGAATGGGAATGTACACACATAACAGACTACTACGACGATATCGGGACGTGTGAATAAATAACCATCCGTACTAGTTGACCTTGCTTACGTGATCATCTCGGCGAGCATTTCTCCACCGGACAGCACCGTACTTGGTCAAGGAAGAGCTCCGATTCTATGAGGAAGGGAACACGGTCTCCCACGACCGTTGTCGCTCTCCCTCGTAGAATCAAAGCTCCTCCTTGATGTCCGTTACCGCTCGACAGAGAACATGCTTGCCGAGCTGAACACGGTCCGCAAGTTCAACTAGTACGGATTTTCTATAATTTTCTAACTATTTTCTAAGTTTTTATTTATATATACTACGTTTAGGTACGGTGATTGACAGACTACTACGACGATATCGGGACATGTGAATAAATAACCATCCGTACTAGTTGACCTTGCTTACGTGATCAGCTCGGCGAGGATTTCTCCACCGGACGGCACCGTACTTGGTCAAGGAAGAGCTCCGATTCTACGAGGAAGGGAACACGGTCTTCCACGACCGTTATCGCTCTCCCTCGTAGAATCAAAGCTCCTCCTTGACGTCCGTTACCGCTCGGCAGAGAACATCCTCGCCGACCTGAACACGGTCCGCAAGTTCAACTAGTAAGGATTTGCTATAATTTTCTAACTATTTTCTAACTTTATATTTATATATACTTTAACCTTCTTTCATGTAAATATGCAAGCTTAAAGTGATTTTGAGCTCAAATTGCTTACAAATGAAAAAAAAACCACAATAAAGAACCATAAATATATATAGTGAATAAAATGGCATAAGAAAATGGTAAAAAATGAGAGTATGAGATTGGTAACCTTTACAACTGAAGAATCGATGGAGGAATCGAAGAATGGATGGAGGAACAATGGAGGGAGGGAGGAAGCAAGAACACTACTGCAGTGAGCTTCAAAATGTGCTGAGCTCGGGCTCGGGGAGGAAGGAGGAGACGGCCGATTTATAAAGGGAGAACATTTAGTCCCGGTTGATAGATCCAATCGGGACTAAAGGTAACTTTCCAACCCCGGGCGCAGCCACGACCCGGGAGTAGACCTTTACTCCCGGTTGGAGCCACAAACCGGGAGTAAAAGTATACCTTTAGTCCCGGTTGGTGGCTCCAACCGGGACTAAAGGTCCCTGCCACCTCTGTCTGGCGCAGTAGCCGTTGGGCAGGGACCTTTAGTCCCGGTTGGAGCCACCAACCGGGACTAAAGGTATTTCTAGTCCCGGGGGCAAAAAATTCCGGGACTAGAGCCCATTTTGGCCGAGGATCAAAGGTCTGTTCTCTACTAGTGAAACTTGTTAAGATATCGTGATATCATATATGGAGGCTATGATAAAAATTTCAGAAGATTTCGTGTACGTTATCATGTACGATGCTTACAAAGCAGGACATCTCTACATGTGAGATCTGATATCACATATAGAGATGTCCTGGTTTGTAAGCATCGTATGTGACAACGTGCATGAAATCTTCTGAAATTTTTATCATAGCCTCCACATATGATATCACGACATCTCAACAAGTTTCATGATTTTCGGACTTCGTTTGCTTTTTATAGAATTTAAAAACACTTTACACGCAATTTCGCGGACATGTTTCGTGAACAAGATGTCCGAAATTTTGGGTCCGTTCCTGGATATGGCCTCTCACAACACTCACTAACATGACTATCAATTTTTCAATCATTAAACTCTATTATTCGTACCACGTGCAGTTCAAATTTCTATTTTTCGGAAAAATTCAAGTAAACGAAATAAAGTAACTAAATATATCAAAAAGGCACAAAAAATCCACAAATTGTAACTAGGAGTTTCTGGTGCTTTAAAAGGGCTGCACAAAAAAATTGGAGACCAAAAACAAAAAAACAAAAAAAACTTTGCCGAGCGCCGGGGTATGGCACTCGACAAAGGGTGTCTTTGCTGAGTGCCAGGCATAAGGCACTCGGTAAAGAGTGTTTTAAATTTTTTTTAAAAAAATTTCTCTTTGCCGAGTGCATCCACAGGAGCACTCGGCAAAGAAATTATAAAAAAAAATTAAATCTTTGCCGAGTGCCGTGCTAGGAGCACTCGGCAAAGTATTTTTTTTTAAAAAAAAATCTTTGCCGAGTGCCAGATCTGAGACACTCGGCAAAGAATTTTTTTTAAAAAAAATTAAATCTTTGCCGAGTGCCAAATCTGGGGCACTCGGCAAAGAATTTTTTAAAAAAAAAAAATCAAATCTTTGCCGAGTGCCTAACAGCAGGCACTAGGCAAAGAAGGCCGTGACCGAACGCTGTTTCGCGGGCAGCCTATGCCAAGTGTAGAGATTTTACCGAGAGTCTGGCACTCAGCAAAGAAGTCCTTTGCCGAGTGCCCTTGTTTGCCGAGTGCCCGGCACTCGGCAAAGAACTCTTTGCCGAGTGTAATTCTTTGTCGAGTGCTGCACTCGGCAAAGAAAGTCTTTGCCGAGTGCCCGATTTTTTGCACTCGGCAAAGTCTCTGTTTCCAGTAGTGTATATAAGCATATATTCAAAAAAAAAATTATCAAAACAAGAATAGAACCAACACTGTATCAAATCAATTATTACGTATATCCTTAAAAACTTGGGAGAGTATATATTTATAAAGTGCCCTCTATTTTAATTAGCTTGGCGCTAATTCACCTATACCTCAAGACTGGCCTGCTTAGGGTGTTTCTTGAACTTTTGTCTTCTTCCTTCTTTGGCATGGGTTTACAGTTGGGTCGTGAGAGCAACTCATCCAAATCTATGATTTTTGGCAATATTGAAAAAACCACATCTCCAACAACTCCAGCTCCCAATCTTTTGGCACATGGAAAAACAGACCTCTCAGCACGGAAAAATACGCGCAATTCGTCCACCACGCCAGGTTTCCTGGCATTTTTTTTTCCCCCTTCGCGCCATAGACCATACTAGCGACCAGGTCCGAGACTACGCCGGCGAGGGAGCCACGTTCGTTGGCAGCCGTGAGGATCAGGTCGAGCGTGGTGTGGTACCTGGCCAGCAGCTCGATGCACGTCATGGCGTTGTGTGCTAGCGGGTGCACGCAACCTGCCACGCCTACCGGTCTAAAGCTTTGTGCGGGCGCGCACATCTCCTCCCCATCCCGCCTCCCACTCCGCCGCGTCTCCGCCATGGCCTGCCCCGAGGAAGCGCGCTACCCTCCCGCCCTCGAGATCCTGAGCCCACCGCTCTCCCAGGTGACGCCCTTCCAGTTCAGATTCCTTTGGGCCTAGATTCTCACGCAGGTCGGGGCTTGATCTGACCTCGTGCGGAGTTTACCTCGTGCCGAGTTTTCTTCGGTGACCATAGTTCAAGGTGGCGTTGTATGTGAGGCATACTACAAAGGGTTAATCATTGGAGCTCTATCGCCATCTCATTAGAAACATGCAGAATCCATCGTTGCTGTGGATGCATTGTCCTAGCATGGCTGGATCCCATTATGGCCATGTTTGGATGTTGTTGGATTCATCTCAATCCACATGTGTTGGGTTTGGATGTTGTTGGATTCATCTCAATCCACCCCAACCCATACGGATTGATGCGAATCCGACTACATCCAAACAAGACCTACGATGGACTCTGCGACTCAAAAGCACAAGGACAAGCACTAAACTTTCATATTTCAGCTGGAATTTTTCTAAGCTTCCTGCATTCTGTTTTTTCTCGTGCTAAAATTCAGAAAAAATAGAGTTTTTGAAAATTTACAACAAACTAAGACGTTTTGCTTGTTTACATGCAAAAACCATTCCTGATAAATATTTGCGAAGCTTGCATTAAAATCACTATATGCATTTTCAGTGTCTATATGTTCTTTTTTCAGTTTTGAAATCCATCTAAAGTCTGACTTCATGCCACCTTCATAAAAAATATCAAATCCTTACTATACCCAAAAACTGTTTCGGGCTCAATTTCTTCTCGCCTTTTTTCAATGCCGGGCCATTTTCCCTTTCTTCTTTTCGTTCCCATCTGGCGGCGCTTGTCTTTCTCCTCTCGATGCATTAGCAGTTACCAGTTCCCCTCTTCCCCTTTTATCTGGGGACTAACGTGCACTTTAGTCCTAGCAAAGTCACTGCGTCCACCACATTTGATTAGGAAAGTCACGTTAGTCCTATCTGGAGACTTTGCTAACATCGCCATGCCAGCTCAGAACCTGGCCGCGATGGCCCGTTATCTAGGGGCTCCACACTAACATCTGAGGAAGGAGCTGACCTGGAACCCTGTGTGGGCGTCCAGTATGACATGGCAAGGCAGTGTGGATTTTCTGGTATGAGGATGGAAACGAACCAGTGTTCGGAGACCTCCTGATGCTTCCCAAGCTCGTTGACTACAGCAAGCCAGCCTGCCTTTGTTTCCCATGTGACTACCATAGCATCCTACTATTTGAGCAACTCATAGCTTCTTCTCGTTCAGCTTGTCTTTTATTTATAGAGAGATGGAAATAAATAGGTTGATGATGTACAGTCTGGTTTGGTAGATTCATGGCAATAAAGAGACTCCTTTAATGATCTACTGCAGCCTGAACGATTTAGTGTACCTAACAATGTTGTTTAGGCTTCTTCATCTTACTATAACTAATATGTGAGACACTTTATTTACTGACATGAGCACTGCAACCGGATCACAGATAGCAGAACCGAGGACCCACACACTTCCTAATCCAATCAATTAACGACACACCTGCAAATTAAACTTCAAGTACTTGTTAACCCTTCCTGCCTTCCTGGTTGTGATGGCCACGCCAAAAGACCAGGCGTGACATGATAGATGGATGCTTACAAAGGAATCTCTATGTAAATATTCACAGGACATGCTAGAAAAACAAGAGCTCACAGTTTAGCGACTGAGTGAAACGGTAATCGAGCAATTTCTGACTGATGATATGTGAGTCACTTTATCCACTGATAATTTATCGGTAAAATGTTATTTTTAGCGACTGACATCTAATGGATAGTGTTCCAACCCTTCTGGTTGATGGACAAACTAGTACCAATACATGTAGGGCTTTATAAAGCAGCAAACCAGCTGGTTCAGTGTCGATGATGGACCTGTCTGCAATTAAGTTTGATCTTCATGATGGGTTCTCAGTTTTTTGGAGCATAATAAGAGATGGAGCTCGAGATGATGATGTGTTGCCTTTACCAGAATTGAAGTTCTTGTATCAATAAACAAGCATTAGGGATGGATCAGGCATGACTACAACTACGACCAATTAATGAAACTGTATAGATCGCCCTCCAATTGATTCTACTTCCTAAATCACTACTATAGTAGCGGTACCATTTTGCCGAGACTGATGATTGGATCTGGCGCACCGGCTAGGCCACTAGGTCCAGGTCCAAGTCCGTTCTCATCTCCATCTAGTGTCCCATGCTCGATCCAAACAGATCTGTGCATCCAAACGCAATGTCATATCATCCCACTTGACGACTGAGCATAGAACAAATCTTGTATGATTTCCTTTTTCACCAATCACAACTAACCTCAACTGGATGTAATGGAACCGGAGATTTCCCAAGGCCTCCCAAACATACTACCCTACCAAGCAACTGGATTGGCCAACGTGAACGTGAACCATTCATGCATCTAGTGTATGTTCCATGAACAAGAAAATTCTCATCCACTCTCTCTCTCTCTCTCTCTCTCTCTCTCTGAGTTATAGAAGTGGCTCTATTGTGGTGTTGCACTCTAACTAGCTCCATCTCTCTACTAGTGTATATATGCACGGGAGATTGTATGATCACACCATTTGATCCCATCAAAATATTTTTATGGTGAAATTCACTTGTGGTACTTAAACTTGCTGAACGTTGTCATCCCAGTCACAAAATTCAATTTTATTTCTGGGTCCACCAACTTGTTACAGGTCTTGCCACTAGTTCAACGAGGCACTCGCATGACCTGCCACCCTATGGCATTGTGATTCAGTGTTGACATTGGATCTAATCTATGGGTGGGGGGGGGGGGGCATCATAGACGCGTTTACAACAGTCGTGTTGGCTATGCGCATCTGTGATAAGGGGTCATCACAGACGCATTTTTATTCCACCAGTCTGTCATATGAACCAATCACGGACGTGCGTTTATATATCACAGATGGTCTATCACAGATGTGTCTGTAGCATGAGCTTATTACAGACATGTCTGTACCCTGAACGCACGTCTGTGATATGCTTTTTTCACATAGTGGGAAATGACTCTATTAAACATCTGCATTTCAGCCAAGTCACCTCTAGGATTGTTCCTGTTTTCAGCTGATCATATTAAGTTGATGTCCCCTGCAAGCAGCCAGTTATCATGTTGGAAGTGTGTCATAGTTGATCAGCCAGGTTATGAAAGCAAACTTCTCTGAAGAATGAGATGGTCCATAAACATTTGTGAGAAGAAAAGTCTTATGATCAGCCTTTCTTGTGAAACTCATGGAGACATCATAACTATTAGATTGTATGACAGTGCCACTAAAAAAAATTACTATCCATATGGTAATCAGACCACCAGAAGCTCCAGCTGAAGGAGAAAAAGCAAAAGCATCTAGATGCTTGGGACAGAATTTTTTAAGGTAAAAGCTGTCAAAACGCTCTCTCTTTGTTTCCTGCATACAAATGATGTGGCAGGCCACTTTCTGAAATTTTAGATCTAATAGCATCCCATTTTTCTTGAGAATTCATCCCCCTTACATTTCAGACTAGAATCTTTGTGGATCTGTTGTTGTTATCCATGGGGAAGAATGATACAATAAACAAAAGGGGATGCTTGTCCAGGAACCAGCCCACCAAAAAGATATTTCACATGTGTACTAAAAGTTAGGAGCAAAAATCTTAACCAAACTGTCTGTGCTACTGACAATAGAGAGACATCGAGAGGAACTATAATCACAGCAGAGAAGACCTCAGGAAGGTGCAGGTTAGCCATAAAAGGAGAATGAAAGACTATGCAGAGCAAAAGTCCCTGACTTAAAGAGAAAAGAGGTCAACCTGTACAACATACTGATAATGCTCGAAGGGCTGCTGCTAAGGACAACCGAGAGAGACAGAAAAGCAAATAACAAAAAGAAAGGCAGCACCTCAACATAAACCATAAACTCAAAATAGATTAAACTGACAAGCATAGGGTGTTCATTACAACCAGACCAAGACACAAACTGTTTATTTCAGCACGCAGGCTGGTGGGGGAGGCAGTGGTCAAACTGCAGCTTGTCCAAACTAACATGAAAGTAAACCAAAAGATGCTCCCACAACAAGTTAGGAGCAGGGAGATCAACACTACTGAGCTTATCCATCAATGTCCTTCTTCAGGATGGCAGCAGACACAGCCTCATGCTGTATCTGGAGGAAACCAGTGGCAATGCATTCCACTATGGATGGGTCAGGTGTGGCGCAGCAGCATTGCTTCCTGCTGGAATAATGGCCAGTGGCTTGGGCTCCAGAGCAGCTTTCTTGGCGCTTCCCAGGTCCTTGAAACCACCAAGCTTGTCAATGTTTCTCTTGCTGCGCCTGAGGAACTGCTCATCCAGGGGCTCACATCCTGATGACTAGATAATTTTGCAATCGGCGGTGATATATCAACGCCGGTTCACAACGTCGGCGAAGACCATGGCCATCACCGTTGTCATTTCAATACTGAGGGCCAAAAACGACAACGATGGGAGATCAAAATCGGCGGTGATGACCTTTCTACAGTAGTGTCTTACCGCAGTACTGGCATTCATCGGTAGCGATGGTCTTATTCTTCTACCCATTGCATCCGGTGGGTGGCCTAGAGCTGCTGCTCCTGCAACACCTGTCGTGGCCAAGGTTTTCATTTTCGGAAATTAAAATTTATTGGGGGTCATAGATAAAGAGGATAAACATGATATATCAGAAATATCGGACCAAATTCAAATAAAATTTAATTTGAATTTAAGTAAATTTAAATAAATTTAAACAAAATTTATACGAAAAAGATAAATATTTTCTTATCGACACCTACGGATAAAAAGGATATATCGGAAATATCAGGATATTTCGGCCGATAATTTTTTCCCTGGTCGTGGCAACTACTGCGACCATGCCTCCTGACCGCGTCTCTTGCCGCCTATGGATGAATCATCGCTGGAGACCTGCAGCTGTCACATGACGTGAGCCCCCAGCTCATCCTCAGTGAGATCTAGCCTGGTGGTGGAGCCCCCCACTACTACAGAATAAACAATCACTGCCGACCATATCACTGCCTGAATTTTAAAACTGACACTGATAAATACATCACTGCCGGTTCATAAGAAAAAAGTTTATCACTGTCAGAATTTTATACCAACCGACAGTGATGGATATTATCACTGCCGGTTGGTAATATAATCCGGCACTGATGTTTATCACTGTCGGGCTGTTGTGCCAGCCGCCACTGATCCATAGTTGGACCCAAAATTTTTATGTATCCCGGTTAAGTCGAAACTCATGTCCAGTCGGCACCCAGACTTCTCCGCGCGCGCTCTCTCTCTCTCTCTGATACATCTGCACGGCATTCTCACGGTCTAGGCGCACCTCCGTCGCGCCGCCCGCTCCTCCCCCGCCCGGACCTCCCTTGCCGTTGGCCCCTCCCCCGTCGGGCCTCCGTTGCTGCTCGCCCCTCCCCCTCCTACCTCCCTCATGGTGTCCACCCCTCCCTTGCCCGGATCTGGTGTGCTGGTGCCCGATGGAGGTGGATCCAGATCCAGCGCCGGCGAGGAGTAAAAAGGTGCTCCCGGCGACAGTGAAGAAGGATGCGGGCTGGATTGGGAGCTGGAAGGTGAACAACGGCGACAGCGGATGCGGACTGGAAGGTTCGCCCGACGACGGCGAAGGCGGATGCGGGCTGATTCCATACCAGCAGGCATGCTGATCCATGTCCAGGTGTATTCCTTCCCAATCCCATGAACGTCTGCATCCTTCTCCTTTGTGATGTATGAATCCTTCTCCTTTGTGTGTGATGTACTGAATTTGTGATGTATGAATCCTTCCCAATCCTTCTAATTTGTGATGCTGAACCCTTCTCCTTTGTGATGTACGAATCGATTTGTGGATGAATTGATTTGTGATGTTTTGAATCCCTCCTCCTTTATCTCTGATGTATGAATTTTTATTGGATAAACTGCTTGATGGAGCGGCGGCGGTAACCAACGAGGATGGCGGTGGCGGCGGTGGTGGCAGTAAACGAGTATGCTCCAGCGAGTATGCTTGCTGTATTCCCTTTTTTTGTTTTTTTATAGCCTATCACTGACGGGTGAAATACCAGTAGTGGTTAGCCAGAGTCATCACTGCGGCTTTCCCGGTGCTGGTTGCAAATCCGACAGTAATAGGACTTTTGGAACTAGAAGTGTTTCTCTTTTCTGGAGTAGTGTCCCCTGCTACCGCTAAGATCATGCTCCTCCTCCACCGCCTTGAGCCTCCCGATCAACTCCTCGACTAACAAATCATCAAGAGATCAATGTGAGTTTTGATCGCCATAACAATCTACGAATACCTCAGAGCTGTGGCCTATAGGAACTTGTGCATGATCTCAGGCTCTATGTAGCCGTTGTCGAGGATGGTGAGCTGGTTGGTGACGTCGGTGATGTGGATGCCGAATTCATCCACAGACTCCCTGTCCTTGAACTTGAACGAATTGAATTCACGAAGTAGTGCGTTTGCCCTCGGTCTGGTGCAGCCAATGAACGCCAAGGTGTGTCTTCTTGAGCAAGTCCGAATGGCTTTGGAGGTGATGGAGCCTAGTAGCTCCGGTGGCACCCCCTTTGTTATGGCCTCTAGCGTGTTGCGGTCATTGATGAAGTTGTCGGTGCTGATGTTCACTGCTGTCCATAGGCTCCTCGCCTGTAGCATCACTCGCATGAGTGCAACCCACACATAGTATTTGGTCTTGGTTAGCATCAGCTATTGCCCGCTGTTGCCGCTCTCACTCATGGCAGGGTGGATCAGCAGGCCGTGATTGCCATCGCCACCTCCACTTGTGTCGCTGTCACAACTTTTGTGTCACGGTGAAGCCGATCGATGATGGCAGTCCATGAGCACTGCCTCGATCGCCTGATCACACGCCCAGGTATGGTCCCGAGCTCCGGTACCCACTGTAGTCTAGGGCTCACTGGTGCTCGTCACTGGAGACAAGGAAGACGACCTAGATCACGAATACGCGCACACAAACTCTATGGAAACACAGTGTTTTAGTGTCGCTAACCAACACAACATTTCTGACTCTGTATTGAAACTTAAATACACAAGATTACAAGAGAAAACAGTGACCACGATGTGCCATGACGCTGCAATCTCCATGCCCCCTGACATAGCCGCACCATCCCATGACTGGAAGCTTGGTGGTCGCCACCACTCCTATGACCGAAAGAAAAGGACCAGCTTTGCATAAACACATCTCTCAATTTGGCTGAGATTACCCGCGCGCCGTGAGCTCCTCCCCCCGCGACGCGCTCCCTCCCCCCCCTCTCTCTCTAGTCCCTCCCCTCCGCCGGCGCGCCGCAACAGCAGGCCGGCGAGCCCTCCCTTGCCCCCCTCCGCCGGCGCGCCCCCTTGCCTCCCTCCGCCGACACTTCGTCTCCATGGTGGCAAGGTGGCCGTGGTGGTGCGAGGGCGGCGGGATCTTGTGGAGGGCTGCCAAATCCAGGAGGATGGCAGCTGCATCCGACGGATCCTGGCAAGATTCGGTGGAGGGCGACGCGGGCGCGAGGCGTGCCGCGCGCGGGCCCGGCGACGCGGGTGCGAGGCGGCTCCCCCGGGCGTGGGGCAACGCGGGCGCGAGGCGGCTCCCCTGGGTGTGAGGCGGCCCTCTTCCTCAACTTCGGCCGGCGTGCGCCCCTCCTCGCGGCGGCGGTGGCCCCCTCCCCGCCACCACACCTCCAGATGCGGCGACAGGCGGGCGGATCCGTCGGTGGCGAGCTTGTGGAGGCCGGATTTGGCGGCGGCTGGATCCGTGGATCTGGCGGCGGCGGCGACCTCCACCATGGCGGCGCGATCCAAATCCAGCCGAGCCCATATCCAGGCCTGGTGTGGGTTTTTTTTTCTTTTTTTTTGTTTATTTTCATCAATTAACCACGGCGGGCATATCTCGCCCGCCGCGGTTAATCTCCCATTTACCGTGGCCTCTGGACCACGGCGGACGGCTTTGCCCGCCGCGCAAAACCTAAAACGCCCGCCGCGGATAAGATTTGTGTAGTAGTGAGCAGCTGCGCGCTAAGCTAGGTACATGCCCTTTTTTGAAAGATCTAGCAATATATCCCCTGATAGTGCTGTAGTGATGCTAGCAGAATATATTGTGTGGGTTGTGGAAAAAAATTAACCCACATTCTTGATCCTTTGGTTTTGACAGTGCCACAAGTGACCCGTGTTGAAAATGAATGAACCAGATAACATTTCAGTGGCACAAGAATCGACACGCGCGCGCACGCACGCCCACACACACGCAAGAGCGAACCATGCATGATCATGGGAGAAGACTTCAAAGTTCAAACATCACTGAATATGCTGCATCCACCAGTTTTCAGAATCCTCCTTTGCAAGTCTGAACCTTATAAAGTTGACATGAACTTAAATTAACCACCCCTCCCCCAACCTCCCTAAAAAAAATGCTGGATCTAGCAACCACCACAATTGCATGTTCGTTACTCACATGCATGCTGCACCTAAAGGACACATGGACAGGTTCAGATGACGAGTATTGAATCGGATCAGATTCAGTGCACTGCATCTGACCTTAGCTCTATCTGTACAGATGATATTTCTTATGCAGAAATAAAGAATGATATTATGGTACAATACAATCCTCAGAGATAAGGAGGAGCTGGTGCAATCATGTGGTCATCACAATTCACAAGAGGCTGGATCAGCTGGCAAGCAACATCTAGAAGCTCACGTGCTGAATTCATCTGGGGAGGGGAAAAAACAACAAGAGGCACCGCAAAAGGTGGCCACTAAAGTCTTCAATAGATTCTTGGCAGCGACATCAACCAACAGCGACTCTTTACTTCCTCTCTTGCCCCTGAAACCCTCCTCTAATTGCTCCAAAGCCAGCACATGCAAATGGCATCTACCAAAAATATCCAATGGCAATTGAGAGACGCCACAAGATAGATGACTGATATTAAGTGCCACGTAATTTAATTTAGCTTGGCATTTTTGGATCAATTGTCACCAGAAAAAAACCAATAGGTAATTCATTCAGAAAATAGGAAGCTAGCTATATCATCCAAAAATATCCAGTGGCAGTTTATTGAACTGGTTAGTGTGCATCCAAACAACTAACAGAGCGTTTCTTTCAAACATATCTTAGGAAGATGAACCAGATTTGCTGTGCAGCACAAGAGACAATTTTCATGGTCAAAATTTTTACGGTTCTAGCTGACAAGTGGTGGGCAGTAGACGAGCCTGATTGCGTCGTATTAACGCATTATTTTCATTGGCTCCACTTGCTAGTGCCTAGTATATATAGGACGGTATGTAAGAATAACGACAGTTTGTTTCTTCTTCTTTTAATTTTATTGGCACAAAAAGAGCTTAGGTCGTGCAATTTTGGAGTCACGTTGCTTTCAACTCTTTTGGGCTTATCAGGAAGACCAGTATGTTGTTTCTTGCACCCCTGATGCTGATGTCCATGGCTCCTCCTCTCTAATGGCCCAAGAAGATGGTGATGGTCATTGGCGTGTCTCCACTCTTGATAGGCTTGAGTGGATCCATCGCCATCACGGAGGACCACAACCAGGTAGCAAAATTGTCATTGCCCTTATGTACAATTGCCACCTTGTCAGCCGGGGACTGGATGTTCTCAACTCACAATTCATTTACGTGCACAAAGCTTGCACGACCTTGAATTGAAGTTCTCACTTTTTCTTTTGAAAGATCCGGTTGCCCGGCATATATTAATAAGCAAGAAACAGAGTTTCAACATGCTTGCGCGCGAGGCGCCATCTCATGTGGCAGACCACCACATGAGATGTTTAGGAGATTACGCTAATTACTCCCAAAGTTTGGCGCAATCCTGAGGTAGCTAAGTACCCTACCCCTGCTGACACCCAATTAGCGCACTCGCCCCTGATCCTTGTAAACACAGCTTGCTCAGCACTCCTATTTCCGTTGAACACTCTGGCGTTTCTTTCCTTCCAGATGTGCCAAGTAGTCAGTATTGCCAGAGAGTGTGCCGCCTTCGTTCCATCGTTAGTCATTGCCATAAACCATTCTTCCATGTCGTGGTGGTCGGTCCAGCTGGAAGGTTGAAGAATTGTACAGTTGCTCCATGTTGCCACCAGGGTCCATACTCTTCTCGCGTAGGGGCATTCTATGAAGAGGTGGACCGCAGTTTCCAGGTTCCTTTCACAAAGCGCGCAGAAGTAGTTATTTTCCCATCATATCCCCTTAATTGGAGTCTGGCTGCTGTCCAAACCCGGTCTTGTAGGAGTAGCCATATGAAGAATTTGCAATGTGGCGTAGCCCACACACCTTCCAAATGAGGTTTGGAAAGTTGGAGATCACCTGGCCACTGAATTGAACTTCATATGCGGACTTTGCAGTATACTCTCCTGAGCTGTCGAGAGTCCAGACGATCTGATCCTCCTGCTCGTTTGTAGGGTCCAGGTGTAATGTATGGATGAGTTGCCACAGCTCGACGAATTCTCTTAAGACCCCGGCGTTCAGATTGTGTGCAACGTCATTGATCAGCTTAGCATTGAAAACCGCCTCACGCACTGACCTGTTCTTTCGTCTGCTATGTTGGTATAACCGCGGGAAGAGGGAGGCTGGTGACCGTCCTTTGATCCAGCTCAAGACCTAGAACGATGCTCTTCTGCCATCGCCTATTGTTACTCTTGTGGCCGCGGTAAAGAGGGCAATGTCAGTCTTATCAACTGGGAGCTTCATCCCAGCCCATGGTCTCTCTGTGTTGCTCCAAGCTAGCCAAAGCCAACGCAACCGTAGAGCTCTGCTGGACTTCTCAATGTCTAGGATGCCGAGGCCTCCAAAGTTGACTGGCCTGGCTACGTATGGATACTTTGCATTTCCCACCTGTGATCAACCGTTGGATCTGAAACCTGACAGAATAGTTGTACTACATGTGTATGGATTGGTTCAAGTGCTTCCTGTGAGTACAGTACAGTCGTGAATGCAGCTAGGACTTCATACCATTGAGCTAGCTACTGCACTTCATCCTGTACACTACTGAGAATTTCATAGCTGACAGTGAACATTCTGTCAAGTTTGTATGGGATTGAACTCTCGAGGTTCGACAGGTCTGATGGTGATAAGGGTTATGATGGGTTTGTTATCATGCATATATTTTTTTGAAGAAATTGTCATGCATATATTTGTTAGAACAGATCCAATATAATTAATACCTCCAAGCATGCCACACATTGTCCATATGTTAGTTCGTTTTTATCGTCTCCGACAAGAGAGAGGCAACGATGCAATCTAATTTTCATTTGGAAATCCATTGAGAACACGCAATCCAGTGAAAAGGGACCCTTTACAAGAATTAGTCCTTTTAATTAGAACAAGGTTGAGTGATTCACCACGTAATGAGCATCTCCTCTGTCCTGGTGCACGCATCTGGCTGCCTGACAGCATCACGCGTGAATAGTAACTCGCCGGGAGTCCAAAACGTCCCCCTTCTCAACCCTAGGTGCCACATATTTATATCTCCAAAGGGTGGCACGACCTATTTTCACATAACCCCCTACACTAAATAAATCCAACGTAGGGGCGTAAATTCTAATTACGTCCTTCATGGCAAATTCTGCGATGTCCGCGATCCCTCCATCTCCGCGATGTGATCCTCGCGATGTCGCCGCACGACCATCCAAAATCGTATCGCGATCGCCAGAATTTCCATCTTCGGCCAACGCACGCCGCACGAGCGTCCCGGTACAATGCATGGCTTTGTGGCTCAACCAGCGAACCCCGGATTTTGTGGCGTAATCTGGAAACCTCCCTCGACGTCCTCCCACCGTGTAGCCAGGTACAGTAGACGTACACCACACGATCGCCTGTCCCTCGAACGCAAGCCTCGATCCGCCCTTCTCCGCCCCCACGGTTCTTCGGCACGGCATCCTATCCTCGTTCTTCACTCGTCGCCGCATGTACCTTGTCTCCACGTGTCACCTACAACCACAACCTGCCGAGAGATACGTCACACGCACACCGTGTTGTCAATCGCTCATCACCAAGGTGCTAGCACACCGGCATCTCAAAAAGGCAGCACAATAATATCACATTGATGTAAATGTTTGTTCGATTATTGTGTAGTACTTGGACACAGTTAACACCTTTAGTTGGGCCCCCGATGAGGACGCCCGCCTGGCGTAAATCCCATTGCAAAAACATGCATGCTTTTAGTATCATTTTTCTTGCAGCCCAGTCCAGTTAGAAGTTGAGGTGACTATGAAGGTGGCCATGTTTCCATTCCATGTCCTCATTTTATTAAAATTAACCAACCAGAACCATTAAGTTGGTGGCAATAAAAACCTATTACGGCCTTACTCTTGTTACAATGTGTCCTGCAAAATACAAGTGGGTTTTAGGAACCATAGCTGCTTATATCAGCTTGTGGAATGTGCGACATGTGAAGTAAACTGTGAAAATTGAGAAATACATGTGGAGAAAGAGATTTTGGCAGTGCAGTTTACTTTGATGATCTTAATATATGGGCTTGCATTGGTGGATGAAGAGCTCGCTGCACAGAACACCTTCTCTCCCTCTGCTCCTCGTAGGGCATGCAGCTGCACGCCTGCACCTCTCAATCCAAGCACAAGCACCCAGTTCTCCCATGCATCTCTGTTGTTTCTTTTCCCAAATCACAGCAAGACAAGCACCAGCCGAACCACTGCCTCAGATTTCACTGCTCCTCTCTTCTTCACCTCGAGTGTATGATTCAAGACACAGAGGTGTACAATGACATGCCCAGTATAGTATAGAACTATATGTAAGAATAACAGTTTGTTTGTTCTTCTGTTTACTGGCACAAAATAGAGCCTACAGACGGTCCAATTTGGGAGTCGTGTTGCTCTCAACCCTTTTGGGCTTATCTGGAAGACCAGGATGTTGTTTCTTGCACTCCTGATCCTGATGTCCATGCCTCCATGGCTCCTCATCTCTAATGGACAAAGAAGACGGTGATGCTCATTGGTGTGTCTTGATAAGCTTGAGTGCGTCCATGGCAATCACGAAGGAACCACAATCAGGTAGCAAAATTGCCATCGACCTTATGTACAATCGCTATGAACCGGGGTGCAAGCACAAATGCGTGGCGGCGAGAGACCATACTGTTCCAGTTATACTTTCAGCGCCCTCTGAAGCTAGCCATCTTGGAACCTCCAACGAATCGTGAGGGGCTGTCTGTGATTTGGTGCCACTTCTTACTTCTATCTAACTTCCATCTGACAAAGTGGTAATGCAGGTGTTCCTGATGCTTCCTACTCCTATACACAATTCCTATAGCAAGACCACTTGGGCAGCCAGAGAAACACAGGCTTTCTGCTCCGTTCCCTGCTGCTTTATATACTCTGGTTAGAGAGAAGAGGTACAATTTGATTCCATGCACTTACAACTCATATAAATGAGTCACCAACTAACCATCCATTGAAATATATTCAGGCACTAAATAAATGTTAAATCAATTCTGGTCCATACATCTCCCGAGAGATCGTGTAAGCAGAACTGGTGCCTTATTATAGGTCGGGTTCGTTGAGCTATTTTTTCGAACTAATATGTAAGTTAAGTTCCGGCTAACAGACGGTGATCCAAGTCTTATGTTTTTATCTTTTTTATTAGACCTTTCTTTCATGAAAAGAACTGTTGTCTGGTTTGGGATGAACCTACTAAATCCGCCGAACTTTCAACCTGCTAGCTGACAATTAGGAAACTGTGCATGCATATACTATTTAATTTGATTGCTGGAACACAAATATCTAGCCTATTGAGTACAGCTAGATTATGCGCTTACAACTACACTGCATGGAGTGTACCATTCACTCAAATTCAGACAAAGAAGTACAATGTGTGTAAATTTTCAATCACTATGTTCAGTTCGGTTTCAGGTTAATACAGGATGCTAGATGGTCATTCTATCAAATTGGATCTAACAAAACAGACGCGCACGGCAGGTGTACGTACATATCATGCATATACTCTGCCCCTGACTATCTGGTTTTAGATGAGGCCACGTGGTCGTCTGCCGCGACATTACTTTTCCCTGTTGGAGCATCCTCATCCCCAAAGCTCCATGCCAAATCATGCTTCACTGTAACACAAGAGCAATCCTGGCGCCTCTCGAGCCTACTATAGGAAAAGAGGGGAGGTGCCTCTAGCAAAGTATTAAAATATTCATATATCTTGGACCAAAGGAACGAAGCTGAAGCAAGAGCCCATACACAGGAGTTAGGATGCTGCTATGGTGTTTCTTCTCTTCTTTGCTGTTTTATGGACACCCTCTACACACCAAGAAACAACAACACAATATCACATTGATGGAAATATTTCCATAAAAAATGTGATATATTTCCTCATCACTGCTCCGGCTTTCCTACACTATCCATCTCAGATTTGGCCCAAGTCCTCACTTTATCTTACTTCCACTCTACAGAAACACTACTTGCTTTCTGCTCCATTCCTTGCTGTTTTATACTCAGGTTAGACTAGAGATACCAAAACAATTCATTGAAATATAGTCAGGCACTTACCAGTCATATGAATGACTCATTAACTGACAATCCATTGAAACATAGTCAGGTAGTAAATGCTAAATCAATTCCAGTACCAGCAGACACCTCTGGAGGTCCTGCAAGCACAACTGGTGCCTTGTTAGGTCTGGTTCGTTGGCTATTTTTCTCCTAACCAATATGTAAGTTAAAGTTCTAGGCTAACCGAAGGTGATCTGGAAACTGTATGCAAGCTTGTACTATTTAATTTGATTGGTTCAACACAATTATTCAGCGTAATCAGTCCAGCAAGATTGTGCGCATACAACTACACTGCATGGAGTGTGAGGTCCCTAGCTCGCCGGTGCCTGCCACCAGAGACGAGGAAGATGGCCGGAATTTGGTGAATGCACACACGCAACACAGTGGAGACACACACGAACACACTAGAATTTGGTGATGCAACTTGTAAAGTAACCTGCTGCTCCCCCTTTGTACGCGCGGTAGAGGCAGGTGCCGAAAGGGCCCTGTCGATGTTTCACCACCGATAGCCTGCCACGGGGGTACCCGGGGCAATTTGTTCGGGCTTCAGCGTAACAGTCGATTTATCCTGGTTCAGACCCTCGATCGTGATCGAGTAATAGCCCTACGTCCAGTCGGCGTTAGCCTTTGCGTTGGATTGATTGTAAAGTGTTGTCTCTAACTCCTCTAGGAACCTCGCCCTCTTTTATATAGTCAGGAGGTCAGAGTCCTAGTCGGTTTACAATGAGAGTTCATCGTAGGATTACAGAATAATACTACTACTAAGATTACATGGAAAGAATCCTAGTTATATTAGATCTTCTCCCTTCCTTGTGGGGTATCCCGTGGGCCCCGTATCGACAAGCCCCCGAGCACTTTATGGTTGAGCCCTGGAAGCCTCGTCTTGTTCCTTCAGGTCTTGCCGAGCAAGAACAAGCGTCGTCCGAGTGCTTTCTTGAGTGAAACCGTGTAGCGCTTCTTGGGATCTTCGAGTGGTGTATGCTTTTTTGAAAAAAAAGTACACCCATCTAGGTATAGCCCCCGAGCCTCTTGCTATTTGGAACAAGGAGCTGGAGGGTCTCGTCTTGAAATTGCCCTGATTCTTCGTCGAAGGGCTCTCGAGCATATACTTGGATTATTTATAAAAAAGAACTCGGATATAGCTCGGTCCGGGTTCTTTTTGTCGTGAGGCCTTGAAGTGGTCTGTCTTGAAGAAGTCTTCTTAGTGACGTGCGCTTTTTCGAAGAAAAAAGTGCACTCATTGAGTGTAGCCCCTGAGCCTCTTGCTATTTGTAACAAAAAGTTGGAGGGTCTTGAATCTTATGTTGTTTGAAAACTGTTGTCTTGAAGAAGTCTTTTGAGTAATGTGCGCTTTTTAAAAAAAAAGTGCACTCACTGAGTGTAGCCTCCAAGCCTCTTGCTATTTAGAACAAAGAGTTGGAGGGTCTTGAATCTTAGTTGTTCAAAGAACTGAAAACCTCTCCTGTTGCAGCCCCCGAGCATATATCCGGGTTCTTTTATTCAGAAAGAACTCGGATACAGGGTCTTGTCATATTCTCTGGTAGTCTGCTGTTGTCAGATGTAGTTGTATGACGGTGGTTGAGTGTAAATGATGTTTGTTCACGAGTTGTACAGTGTTGGTATATCCTTCTGAATATGCTCGTCCTTGAGTATTGTTCCTTCACGCCTGAGTCATCTTTCATTGAATTCTGTCTTTTCACTGTGTCCTTTGTTAGGTTTGTTCCGTTGGTGCTCCCGGTCCATGCGCACCACTTCTTTGGTCTATAAATACCCTCCTGGTATGCTGTTTTGATTCATCGAGCATTTTGTTGCGTGATCTGAAATCTCTGTAGTCATGAATATGATAGTTTGTGAAGTAGAGCAGCCCCGGGTGTATTTTGTCGTTCTTGTATATCTTATCGTAGCTGAAGGGAGTCTTGTGATAGGGATTAGAGGTAGACTAATCTCGTAGCGGCATTGTACCAGGAAGTACGTGGCGGTAGTTGGAGGAAGTCTTGTGATGTGGGATACATTCCTTCATCCAGTAGTTCTGGGTTGATCCTCCTTGCCTGCCCTGCGACTGTCCGGTGTAGATCAACGCCTGATCCGGTGTCACATCGGACTTGGGTAGACAGATGCATGCAGGCCTTCCCTGGTCCATGTTGTCCCACCGTGCTGCTGATTTCCGCCTTGGATGTACTGCGTTCGTCCTTTGAAGAAAACAGTGTAGCCGAGTGCAGTTTGTTCTACCGAGTAGCAATTTGAAATACGTAGTCGTTCCAGAGCCTAGTTGTGTTCGGGTTCCTTTTTTCTACCTTGCTCGTCGTATTACCGAGTTCGTTGGGTCTTGTAAGATGTTTAATCTTGTATTTTTTGAAGCCATTTGTAATGGAAAGAATCTTGTCTCCTAAGTTGTTATTCTTTTTTCTGTTGATGTCCTAGTTGTTTATGAGATTCCCGAGTTCTTTCTACCTATAGCCTGCCATGGGGGTACCCGAGGCAGTTTGTTCGGGCTTCAGCGTATGCAGAACTCGATGGTAAACGCAAGAGACAGTCGATTTATCCTGGTTCGGACCCTCGATCGTGATCGTGTAATAGCCCTACGTCCAGTCGGCGTTAGCCTTTGCGTTGGATTGATTGTAAAGTGTTGTCTCTAACTCCTCTAGGAACCCCGCCCTCCTTTATATAGTCAGAAGGCCAGAGTCCTAGTCGGTTTACAATGAGAGTTCCTAGTAGGATTACAGAATAATACTACATACAAGCGTTATCGCCGGACTAACCACTGGCGATGACGGACGGTTTGGAGATGGGCGACAACAATGGCGCTGCTGTGGCTACCCAGCCACGACAGGAGGTCGTCGTGTGCATGGTGCAGGAGGTCAGCGGCACCAGTTGGCCGATGCTGACTCGCACCAACTATGGCGAGTGGGCGATGACCATGAAGGTCAAGCTTAGAGCCCGATGGCTCTGGAATGCCATTGACAAGGGCACTAACAACGAAGAAGATGACATGTCAGCATTGGAGGCTATCCTCGCTGCTATGCCAGCGGAGTACAGGGAGCCATTGGGGGCAAAGAACTCTGCTAAAGAGGCGTGGGAGGCCATTGCAGCGATGCGCGTCGGCTCCGACCGCGTAAAGAAGGCGACGACCCAGCTGCTGAGGCAGGAGTACGCCACCCTCAAGTTCACAGATGGTGAGTTGGTGGAGGACTTCTCCCTCTGCCTATAGTCGCTCATCAACAAGCTGAGGAGCCACGGCGTTACCATCGATGAAAAAGAGGCGGTCTCTAAGTATCTCTACTTCGTGCCGGTGAAGTACATCTAGATCGCTCTCTCCATAAAGACGATGCTGGACTTGTCCACCCTCACCATTGAGGATCGGACAAGCCATCTGTGGGCGGTGGATGAGCGCATTGAGCTGGCCACAGCAACGACGAACAGCGGCAAGCTGCTGCTGACAGAGGAGGAGTGGGCTGCCTGGATGAAGAAGTCCGGGGAAGCCTCCTCCAGCCACGGCGGTGATAGCAAGCGCTGCTGTAAGGCTTCTTCAGAGAAAAAGAAGAAGAAGGTCGACCCCAATGCCTGCCGACGGTGCGAGAAGACAAGCCATTGGACAAAGGAGCCCAAATCACAAGCAGGAGAAGAAGGCTAAGGTCCATTTAGCGTAGGCTGATGAGGATAATGAGACCACTATCCTGATGGTGACATTCTATGCACTGCACAACGTTGAGGCCAAGGAGAAGGGAGAGGTGATGGCGGTGGAAAGGCACGGCAAGGCTCTGAAGGCTGTCAACCTCGACGAACCGCGCGCCCAAGTCCACCTCAGACGTGTGGGTGGCGAGCAGGAGCAGCGGTGGTACCTAGACTCCGGTGCTAGCAACCACATGACGGGCTCCAAGGCAGCCTTCTCCGAGCTCGATGGCAACGTAACCGACATGGTGAAGTTCGGTGATGGCTCAAGGGTGGCGATCCGAGGGCGCGACACCATCATCTTTAGGTGTCAGAATGGCAAGCACTGCGCGCTAACGGATGTATATTACATCCCACAGTTGTGTTCAAGCATCATCAGCATTGGCCAGCTGGATGAGCGCAGTAGTGAGGTACTGATCAAGGATGTCGTCCTTAGGATCAGGGATCAGGAGCAGCGGCTTCTTGCCAAGGTGAAGAGGTCCTGGAACCGGCTGTACCTGCTCGACTTGAAGGTGAAGAGGTCTCGAAAGCCGGTCATCACCAAGCTGGAGGATAGGAGCACACCGATGGTGCTCTTGGGCTATAAGGAAGGTACCAAGGCGTACAGGCTCTATGACCCACACAAAGGCAAGGTGGTTGTCTTGCACAACATCATGTTCGATGAGAAGGTGGCCTAGGACTAGGATAGTTTGGGCACGGTGGAAGCTGGCGGCTTCACCAGCACCTTCATCGCCGAGCACTTGGTCATCCACAATGGTGGAGATGCTGGAGAGGAGGTGCCGACCACTCCAGCAACAGAGCCAAGCACTCCTAGGGCGGTGCCAAGCACTCCGGGAGGGGTGCCGAGCACTCCAGGAGTGATGCCTAGCGGTCCTATAGTGGTGCTGACTACTCCAGGACGGGTGCCAAATGCTCCTATAGTAGAGCCGAGAGGTCTTGCAGTGGTGCCGACCACTCCAAGACTTGTGTCGAGCACTCCTGCAGTGGTGCCAACCACTCCAGGAGTGGTGCCGAGCGGTCCAGGAGTAGTGCCAAGCACTACAACTGGCATGCCGAGCACTCTAGGTGTTGTGCCAACCACTCTGGCGGGACAAGGGACTGCAGCGACACCAATCGAGTTCACCTCACCCCCAAGCGACATCACCGAGTTCATGGATGCCCTTCCACGACAGTGAGAAGGTGTGGTTCCGCAGGCTGGATGACATTGTTGGCGGCATAGGGTCCTCGGGCCTGGTGGGTCGGCTGCTCAATGACCTAGAGCTGGTTCTCGTCATTGCAGAGGAACCACCCACGTTCGCGCTGGCCGAGCGCGATGCAAATTGGTGATGGGCGATGCTGAAGGAGATGAAGGCGATCGAGGAAAACGAGACTTGGAAGCTCATCGATCCACCTCTAGGATGTTGTCCGATCGGCCTAAAGTGGGTGTACAAGGTCAAGCAGAACGAGCGCGGCGCCATTGTCAAGCACAAGGCGTGCCTTGTCGTCCGAGGCTTTGTCCAGCGTGAGGGCATCGACTTTGAGGAAGTCTTTGCGCCGGTAGCACGTATGGAGTCTATCCGACTGCTGCTGGTTTTGGCAGTAGCGAAGGACTAGCGCGTCCATCACCTGGATGTAAAATCGGCCTTCCTCAATGGCAAGCTAGCGGAGACGGTCTTCGTCAGGCAACCTCCAGGTTTTACCGTCAAGGGAGCGGAGCACAAAGTGCTCCGACTGCGCAAGGCACTCTACGGGATGCAGCAGGTCCCGTGAGCGTGGAACGCCAAGCTTGACGCCACGCTGGGTGAGCTTGGGTTCACGAGGTGCGCTACTGAGCACGCGCTCTACATACGGTGATGGGGAAGGAGGAGCTCGTCGTTGGTGTGTATGTGGATGACTTGATCATCACCGGCACGCGTGTAGAGGACATCGATAGCTTCAAGCACGAGATGGTGGCTTGTTTTTGAAAGAGCGATCTTAGCGCGCTCTCCTACTACCTCGGCATCGAGGTGAGATAGGGGAAGGAGGCTCTCATGCTCGGTCAGAGCACCTATGCCTTGAAGCTATTGGAGCGGAGCAGCATGGCTAAGTGCAAGTCGTGCGTGACTCTGATAGAGGAGTGGCTAAAGCTGACGAAGGCCAGTACCGCGGCGAAGGTAGATGCAACACTCTACCAGAGCATCGTCGGTGGTCTGTGCTACCTAGTCCACATGAGGCCGAACATTACATTCACCGTGGGCTACGTCAGCCGCTTCATGGAGGATCCCCGAGAGGATCACTAGGCCGCGGTGAAGCGGCTGCTGCGCTACGTTAAGGGGACGGTGGATCAGGGGATTGTCTTCCCCAAGACTGGCGGAAGTGGGTTGCAGCTCACTGTGTTCAGCGATGCATACATGGCGGGGGACATCGACGGACGGCGGAGCACCTCTAGCGTGCTCGTCTTTCTCAGGTCGGCTCCAATCTCATGGCTGTCGCTGAAACAGAAGGTGGTGGCGCTGTCCACGTGCGTGGCAGAGTACGTGACGGCGGCCACAGTGGCGTGCCAAGCTGTGTAGCTACGCCGGCTGCTAGGTGAGCTGAACGGTGTGGAAGATCACCCACCATCACTGATGGTGGACAACCAGCCCGCCATCGCTCTCACGAAGAATCCGGTTCTCCACAACCGGAGCAAGCACATCGACGTCAAGTTTCACTTCCTCAGGGACTGTGTCGATAGAGGGCAGATCGTCATCGAGTTCGTCAAAACTGGTCGGCAACTCGCGGACGTCCTCACCAAGCCGCTCGGCCATATTTGGTTCATGGAGCTAAAGAAGATGATCGGCATGGTGGATGTTCTAGGGTTAGCAGCAAGATTAGGGAAAGAATTGCAAAGTAATATGTTGCTCCCCCTCTTTAAGCGCGGTAGGGGCAGACGCTGAAAAGGCCCCCCTACTGCTGCACTATAGCCACGGTAGGGATAGGTACCGAAAGGCTCCCCTGCCGCACTATAGCCACGGCAGGGGCAAGCGTCAAAGTTAGCCCTGCTATCACATCTAGTCACTGTAGTAGCATGGCAGCCTGGCATGTCTATGTACTGAGATTAGATAGGTAGAGTTGTATATATAGCTTCCCACTGCAACTTAATGAAGAGAGCGAGTTCAGTTTTGCCATCTCCTCTGCAGAGTTCCGACCAACGCTGGTGCTTGTGCTGTATGTGTACTCTGTTCTCCCTCCCTCTTCTACCTCAAGCCGTAGTGTGTGGTCGGCAATGACGGTGAGCGGTCGGCTCACCCGTGTGGGAGATCTCGGGACCAACACAACTCATAGCTTTTCAGACTCTATTTGATTCAGATATATACACAGTTACAATGGCTCAAGGCCATACATCACAGATTCACAGCACCACTCTTTCCTACTTCACCATGCCATCCCACGACCGAAAGTGGCTCACCGTGATCACTAAGAATCAAAGCAAAGAGCAAAACAATGACAGCCACTGCATGTACTGAATGAATGCATCTGGCTCACTAGACGCGCTCGTGCATTGAGCTCACAAACTGAACTATGTCAATAGCTAAGAATAGAGGCTAGCTAAGAATAGAAGGTAAACCGAGCTAGATTATGCAACAGAGTGTACCATCTACTCAAATTCAGATAAAGAGGTGCATGTGAGTAAATTTTCAATCACTTTGCTCGGTTCAGTTTCAGGTTCAGACAGGATGCAAGATGGCCATTCTACCAAATTGGTTCTAACAAAACAGACGCACAAGCCAGATAGACGTATATGTCATGCATAAACTTTGTCCCTGACTACCCTACTTTAGATGAAGCCACGTGGTTGTCCGCAGAGACATTACTTTTACTTGTTGGAGCATCTTCATTCCCACAGGCTCCTTGCCTAATCATCCTCCACTGTAACAAGAGCATTCCTAGCGCCTCCCAAGCCTACTATAGAAAAAGAGTGGAGGAGCCTCTAGGAAAATATTGAAACATTCATCTGTCTTGAACCAAAAGAACGAAGCTAAAACAAGAGTATGCCTGGTATGGTGTTTATTTCTTCTCCATCATTGCTCTTTTAAGGACCCCCAGTTCGTCCAAGAAAAGGCAGCACAATAATATCACATTGATGTAAATAAATGTTTGGTTCCATTACTGTCTAGTAGTACTACTTGGACTATGTTAACACCTTTAGTTGGGTTCCCGATGAGGTCGGCCACCTGGCCCAAATCCCATTGCGAAAACATGCATGTTTTTATCATTTTTCTTGCAGCCCGGCCCAGTTAGAAGTTGAGGTGACTTTGAAGGTGAGCATGTTTGATGTTTCCAAGTCCTTTTTTTTAGAATTGACCAACCAGAACCATTAAGTTGGTGGCAATCAAAACCTATTACAGCCTTATTCTTGTTACGATGCATCCAAACAACAGAGCGTCAAGTTTCTTTCAAACATACTCCCTCCGTTCCTAAGTCTCCGTCGCCTGAGCGTTTTTCGTTTTTCTACCAGTCTCCGTCATATTAGCTTCTTTCCCGGTTTTCTCGGTAGCGCAGGCTTCTTTCCCGATCTCCATCGCCTCATTTCATCTGCGCAGTCTTTACTACGCCGCCAGCTCTGTTAGCTTTTATACGTATACGACGTTTCCTCCGTTTGCCCATGTACTGCATCTTCCGTGACCGCGACACCGCGCCATCGAGTGCCCAAGCGATCGTCGAGCCTCAGAGCCATCGTGGCCTCTTGAGCCATGGATGGCCAATTCGGCACCGTCGACGAGAAGCTTGTTCATGGTGTGAACTGGGCGCCGGATTCATGCGACGAAGAAGAAGAGGATCAACAGGAATCGCCCGTGCCAGAGAAGCTTGTTCGTGGTGTGAACTGGGCGCCGGATTCATGCGTCGAAGAAGAAGAGGATCAGCAGGAGATTGCCCCTGCCGAAGAAGATGATGCTGACGTCTTTCATGCTCTAATGCAACTTGCATCAACTGAGGTAACAAAGTTTCAATCTGACAAGGAAAGAGAAGATTGGACTAGCTTGCTGCTCCCTGTCTACCTTCCTCTTTTGTATGGACAACATGAACAGCATGTACACGATGCCTCTGTTACTTTGTTTTGGATTGGACGTGGCCTTGTTCACGGGTATGCTTTGGTTTAGTTTTATCGATGATTTTGTTTTGATGTTGGATGTCATCTGGACAGTGTAAACAAGTTTATCATGAGTTGTGGATGAAATCTGGAATTTTTAATTTTGCTTGCAGTTTGAATTCAGGCTAATAGATCATTGCAACTCCTTACTGAACCTGATCTGACAAACAAACACTTCTAAGTACCGACGCATGCTAATTGTATCTAGACTAAAACAATTCTAAGTACCGACGAATTGCGTGGCTTGATTATGAAGCTGCAAAGGGCACTTCAGAGTAATGGGAAGACGTCCTTGCAGCTCCAGGATCTTCTTCTTCATGTGAGGGATGTTGTAGTGCTGCCCGTTGTTATGCTTCATGATCTCCATCATGCAACCCTACTGGGTTAGGAAAATTCGGTTCGATCTATCCACCGGATAGTTCTGATATGCCTCATCAACCTTCTTGACAATACCGTTAATGTTGTTTGGTGTACCTTTCTCAAACAAAGCTTGGATTGCTGCAAAAAATCCAAGATCCAAGACATTCAGATCAGGTGAGTTAGGAGGTTGGCATGTTAGCCTAATGTCCCAACCATCAGCTTGGGCGGCCTGCACAAACGCTGGATCATCTACGGCAATGTGAGTCCTTGCATTGTCTTGTTGTATGAAGATTGGCATCCCTCTTTCTCGGGCTGGCCACTTTGCCTTCAATGCTAGTAGAACTTTGTTCACCATAAAGTCTCGGCTCACATCCTTTGTTACCGACGTCATGGGCTTTGTTACAGGGTCACCTGCAAATGCAAAGAAACTTATGTTAGGCACCAAGACAAAGTTATGTAAAGCATACGAAAAATTGAAGAAAAATTGAAGAATGTCTTACCTCTCTCCCTATTTGGACTCTTTCTTTTTGCTGGTTCTATCTTAACAAAAGGGAAAATCCCTATTTTACCATCAAATGTGCAATTTCCATTTGCATCATATCTAGGCCTTGTAACCACAGCTAGAAACATTACCTTTTCTATGAAATTCTTACTTTTAACAAAGGGAAATTTTGCTGTAGGACATCGCTAAAACGCCTAATATGCTGATGAACACCGCCAAGAGCGAAATTTGCCTAGTACCATTACAAAATCACGTCCATTTGCTGAAACACACCACACCAAATATTTTATTCATTTATCAGATTTGCGGAGAGAGAAGGTGAGGAAAATGGCTCTTCTGCCCTCGTCTTCAACCTCCAGCTATTCACTAATTTTTGCCAAAACACACTGCTGCCTTCTCATCGTCGTCAGCGCTGATCCTCACATGAGTCGTGAATAGGTCCTTCCTCCTCACTCCATGGCCATGGAAGCCATGGAGGAGCCTCTGTTGGTCACACGCGTAGGTAGGAGGGGGCCCGGCTGGGGCTCTCCAGCCAGCCGGCTGGCAGCGAGGCAAGGCGGAGTGGCGGCGCTAGGTTGCGCACGACTTGTGGGGCCACGTGGGCTCCTTGGCAGGATGGCGGTGGGGTTTGGCCGGTGGCAGCGAGTGCTGCGGGCGAGGGCTGGAGGGCCTCGGCCGGAGGAGGGAGTAGCAGCCGGCTGGCCTCCTGAGGGTGGCGCACGGCCGCTGGGAGTGCTCGCGGCGCCAGGCTACGGCTTCGGGATGGCAACAGGGATGGTGTGGAAGGGAGAGACAGGTGGCTTAACGGGGGATGAGGAAAGGCCAGAGCAGAGAGGACGTCGATGCCGTCCATGGAGTCCTCGCCGGAATTTTGGAAACAGACGGTGCAGCGGCAGCGTTTGGAGATGGGGAACGAAACATGATTTGCGGAGAAGGAAACTGCTACGGGGGAAGGAAGCGGAGAAGGATGCCGAAGGCAGCGGGCTGGGCCTAGCGGCGGAACCTGTCGAGGTGCTGGTGCCGGAGTCCAGTGACGACAAAGCCACGAGTGAGCAGAGCGCCACCCAAGCCACGCCGAAGTCGTCGCGGGCAGGTCCTAGCCATCGAACGGAGGCGAACAGGTGGATTTGACAAATGAACAGATTCACGACGTAGAGAGGATTGAGATGAACCTTCTGGTGGAGACGGAATTCTAGGAATGCGATGAACTCACCGGCGAGATGGAGGCGCTGTCGCTGAACATGAGACTGTGTGTTACGGCAAAAAAAATCAGTGACTAGCCCAAGGTTGAAGACGAGGGCAGAAGAGTCATTTTCCCCACCTTCTCTCTCCGCAAATCTGATAAATAAATAAAATATTCGGTGCGGTGTGTTTAAGCAAATGGACGTGATTTTGTAATGGTACTAGGCAAATTTCGCTCTTGGCGGTGTCCATCAGCATATTAGACTTTTTAGCGATGTCCTGCAGCAAAATTTCCGTTTAACAAAACGTTGTGGTCTTTCCTCATCATTGGCCAGATAATATTTTTGGTTCTTACGTGTCCTATAGAACCATTTTTCGTCAATGTACACAACATTGTACAATGGTTTGAAAGATAAACCATTCATCATGGACAAACAATATTTTACCCGAGCTTTTTTTGTTCTCATCGGTCAAACTAAACTGAAGGTTATTAGTGTGCCGACGAAAGTAGCCTTCTTTGAAATACTTATAAAGAGTGCTTTTTTTCACTCCTAAAGCATTAGCGAGGTCTTGAAAGGTAGAGCGTTGTTTTAGAGGAATGTTTTTATGGCCTCCAAATCAATTTCTACTCGTTTCCTACCACAGTTCTTGGAATACTTGTTCAGAATTCCTTGTATTCCACCATCTTGACCATTTTTCCAAATGGACTGTACAACTCTTAAAGGGACATCAAAATTTTCAGAAACTGATTTCGAAACTCCACGACGAAGAATAGGTGGATCAGTTTTTGACAACAAGTCAAGGTAAATGGCGATCATTAGATCATCAGGATAGAACTTCCTTTTCTTGTCGTTAGAACCTGCAAACATAATGCTTAAAAAATTGAATCACACATAACTGAAACCTGAAGATAACCGGGCTACATTGAATCACAGATAACTAAAAATGTGAAAGGTCCTAATGGCTAGAGGGGGGGGGGGGGGTGAATAGCCTAATAAAAATTTCTACAACAACACTTAACCAAATGGTTAGACAATTATGAGGCGAAGCAAGTGTTGCGCTAGCCTACTCAAAATGCAAGCCACCTACCACAATTCTAGTTTAGATAGTGTCAATTCACACAAGAGCAATGACACTACCCTATGTTAGTGTGCTCTCAAAGGCTAACTAAAGAGCCACACCAACCAAGCATGCAAGCTCTCACAACTAGCTACACTAAAGAGCTTGTCAATCTAGTTTGCGGTAAAGTAAAGAGAGTGATCAAGAGGGTTATACCGCCGTGTAGATGAATGAACCAATCAATCACGAAGATGAATAACAATGATGACCAATCACATCGGAATCAATAATGAACACAATGATTTTTACCGAGGTTCACTTGCTTGCCGGCAAGCTAGTCCTCGTTGTGGTGATTCACTCACTTGGAGGTTCATGCGCTAATTGGTTTCACACGCCAAACCCTCAATAGGGTGCCGCACAACCAACACAAGATGAGAATCACACAAGCCACGAGCAATCCACTAGAGTACCTTTTGGCGCTCCGCCGGGGAAAGGTCAAGAACCCCTCACAATCACCACGATCGGAGCCGGAGACAATCACCACCCTCCGCTCAACGATCCTCGCTGCTCCAAGTCGTCTAGGTGGTGGCAACCACCAAGAGTAACAAGCAAAATCCGCAGCGAAACATGAACACCAAGTGCCTCTAGATGCAAACACTCAAGCAATGCACTTGGATTCACTCCCAATCTCACTAAGATGATGAATCAATGATGGAAATGAGTGGGAGGGCTTTGGCTAAGCTCACAAGGTTGCTATGTCAATGAAAATGTGCAAGAGCGTGAGCTTGAGCC